>NC_091120.1:39260707-39375707 GCF_040183065.1 Periplaneta americana | reverse complement strand
TAATTAAGGTGGGCAATCATCTGGGGTGAAGTATTGGGGTTAGTACGGATTTTCGATACTGATATAGGAAGATCTTGGATCTCCGAGTTCTGGGGCTTACCAGGTACTCGTCTTTGGATAGGAACTGCCTGTCAGAGCTGAGGCAAGTTGGCCCACCTGTCAGCATCTGATTCACGAGTGCCATCCGAGACCAACTCTCGGACCTGTGAAATCATCGCATATATATAGCGTATAATGGGCCAATGTAAGCCTATATGCAAGGATCCGTCCCGGGTCCAGTCCTTGAAAAGTCAACCCAACCCAACACAAGCAAGGTAGACCTATACAATTTATCTTACATTTACGAACTATATATAAAGGAAACAAAATTAAATAATATGAAGGAATATTTAGCAAATTTATTTACAGCAATAAAGGGAGCTAAGGAAAAATGACAGAGGAATTGGGGAATTTCCTATGATTGTATGTAATGTCTACAGAATTAGGGTAATTGGATTACTTACTTATATATCGTCTTTGTTCCTGCAATAACTTATATGTGACATATTTATCGATTTTCAGATTTTTGCTCTATTAAATAACTTAAATAGTGATACAGCAAATAATAAAATCTCCTATATGTAATTACATTTCTTTGTTTCGGAAATGTAAGAATTCACAATCTCCTATGTACGGCTGGCATAGGATGAATGAATGTGTTTTTTCTTGCTACTGAAAACGTTTATGTTTTGCACATAGGAGTTATTGCAGGAACAACGACGAAATAATTTTGAAGAACCTGGAGGTTCATTTCCGTCCTCACATAAGCTCACCATCGTTCCCTATTCTGAGTAAGATTAGTCCAGTCCCTACCATCTTATCCCACCTCTCTCAAATTCTTTTAATATTATCCTCCCAATTTGGTCTCGGCCTACCCAAAGAACTTTTTCTCCCATATATGCATTTCTGGATTCACCCATATTCAAATAGAATTATAGTCTGGATGGGCGGAAGAAATGGCCTACTGGCCTTAGCTCTGCCAGATTAAATAAATAAATAAATAATAATAATAATAATAATAATAATAATTATTATTATTATTATTATTTCCTTCGTTGTGTAACTTTTCCCATTCTCCTGTAACTTCATCCTTCTTAGCCCTAAATATTTTCCTAAGCACTTTATTCTCGAACACCTTAAGGTCCATTCCTCTCTCAAAGTGTGATTCCAAGCCTCACAATCATACAGAATAACCGGTGATATAATTTTGACAAATTCTTGCTTTCAGCTTTTTTTTAAATAGTGATTTAGTGACTCCTAGTTGAGTGTTAGAGAAGGCCGTATGGCCTTAACTCTGCCAGGTTAAATAAACCATTATTATTATTATTATTATTATTATTATTATTATTATTATTATTATTATTATTATTATTATTTATTACAGCCAAGATGTACAGTATTTACATAAACTTTTCTACATATTTAACAATGATGCCTTATCTTGTCTTGGACTAGTGATGCGAAATGATCTCTGGTTCGAGTCTTTCAAGAAATGTTCTGATAAAAATTCGGCCAGTACTCACTCAAGCTTAGGAATAAATGCGCAAAAGAGGATGAGCAGAAATATATTACGTAAAAAAGGAAATTTGGAGTAGATGAGTGATTGTAAGAAGGAAATGTATGAGAAAGGAAAGGAATTTGGGTTAGGAGAGGAAGAGTGGGTGAGAAAGGTAAGAATAAGGAAAAAATTAATGTTGCGTACACTATAAATTGCAGACGCGGACAAATTATTAGACTAAATTAATTATATGTGCAACAAAGCTGTATTTATCGGCAGAAATAATGAACAAAAATGTATTTTGCACAGAAATAATGAACAGATAATTGAGTCTGAAGATAACTAATATTTTGTGAACATTCCCTTATTCTTTACTAACACATTGATTTTTTTCAGGGATGCTGGAAACCAAAGTTTGACACTTTCTTTGAATATCAGCATCATTTAGCCAGATATCAGTCAGTGCTAAACTGGGCCCATGTTTTGTTGTAAGCCTCTTTTTTCACTTTCTTCTTCCTTATAGATCACAATTTCGTTCATGTCCGGTCATCTTGCAGGCCATGGGAGAACAGACTGTTGAATTTCTTCTGCAGTATATAATTAAAACACCAGTAATACCAACACAGCCAGACAAAATATACTTAACCAATGGAAAAATATACCAGAAGATGTAAACAATCATATTTACAACAACAGAAACTCTGTGAATTATACTGATAGTTGATATGACGTATTATATTGTCTCCCAAGAAAACGTTTTAGTCTAATAATCTGTCCACATCTGTAATACAGGATGAGAAAATAATTTATCAGGAAAAAGGAAATTGAGTGGAATTTGGAAAGAGAGTAAAAAAGGAAAGTATAAGAAATTAATGGAAAGTTTAAGTAGAAGATGAGGAGAGAGTGAAAAAAAAACATACAAGGAAAATAAGAGCAATTGGAATGGGGATGAAAGAGTGTGTGAAAAAGGAAAAAAAAGAGACATAAAGTAAAGTTGGATAGGGAAACCAAAAGAGGATGAGAAAGAAAATTTGTGCTAAAGGTGAAGAAAGGATAAGAAATAATTTCTGGAAGGGAAGAGACGTTGGATTGGAAGACCAAGAGATGTTGAAAAAGAAAAGTATCAGGAAAGAAAGAGATGTTGGAGTAGAAAATAATAAGTAGATGAGAAGGAATTGTTCAGGACAAGAACTAAAGTTATAGTAGACGATTAAGAAAGGGTGAGAAAAAAAATGTCAGGAAAAGAGGATATTAGGAGTAGGAGAAGAGAGAAAGGTATGTATAAGGAAGGAAGAGGTGTTAGATTAGAAGTTGAAAAGAGGGTGAGAAAAGAACAAAGGAAGATAAAATAGAAATTGGAGTGGAATATGAAGAGGGCTGGGAGGAATTTTATCAGGAAGAAAATATAATTTTCGGTATACGATGGAAGAGGATGTGAACGGAAAGTATGAAGATAGAAATATAAAATTTGGAAGAGAATATGAAGAGAGGGGTGAAACTAAATTATCAGGAAAAATGGAAGTTGGAGTTGAATATTAGCTAACAGAGGATGAGAAATAAAATTATCAGAAAAAAAGGATTTTGAATTAGAGGACCTTGAGAGGATGAGAACGGGCTGTATCAGGAAAAATGGTAAGTTGGAGTATAAAATGAAGAGTAGGCTATGTGAGATGGAGGTTATGAGGAAACAAGGGGAAATTGCAGTAGAGAATTAAGAGGGTGGGAAAGAAAATTATAAGGAAAGAAAGTGAAGTTAGAGTGGAAGATGAAGGGAGAATCGAAAATAAAAGTATCAGGACAAATTGAAAGTAGAAGTAGAAAATGAAGAGTGAATGAGAAAGTAAAATATTTGGATTTAAGGAGCTGGAATAGAAGAGGAGAGGGTAAGAAACAAATGTGTCAGGAAAAAAGGAAAGTTTGAGGAGGAGATGAAGAGAGTGTGAGAAAGAAATATATCTGAAAAATAAGGAAGTCAAAACTAAAAGAAGTAGAGAGTTTGAACGAAATATATTAGGAAAAAGGGAAATTTTGGAGTAGAAAATGAAGGGAATGTAAGAAAAAGAAGTAAAAGGTGAATATAAGTATCAGCAAGTAAAGAGAAGTTATAGTAGAAGATGAAGAGAGGGTGAGAAAGAGGAGTATCAGTAAACAAAGAGAATTTTTAGTAGAAAGTGAAGAGAAAATGAGGAAGAGAAATATCAGCAAAGAAAGAAAAGTTTGAGTAGAAGATGAATTGAGAGTAAGGAAGAGAAGAATCAGCAAGCAAAGAGAAATTTGAGTAGAAGATGGAGAGAGAGTGAGGAAGAGAAGAATCAGCAAGCAAAGAGAAATTTGAGTAGAAGATGAAGAGAGAGTGAGGAAGAGAAGAATCAGCAAGCAAAGAGAAATTTGAGTAGAAGATGAAGAGAGAGTAAAGAAGAGAAGAATCAGCATGCAAAGAGAAATTTGAGTAGAAGATCGAGAGAGAGTGAGGAAGAGAAGAATCAGCAAGCAAAGAGAAATTTGAGTAGAAGATGAAGAGAGAGTAAGGAAGTGAAGAATCAGCAAGCAAAGAGAAATTTGAGTAGAAGATGGAGAGAGAGAGTGAGGAAGAGAAGAATCAGCAAGCAAAGAGAAATTTGAGTAGAAGATGAAGAGAGAGTAAGGAAGAGAAGAATCAGCAAGCAAAGAGAAATTTGAGTAGAAGATCGAGAGAGAGAGAGAGAGAGAGAGAAGAATCAGCAAGCAAAGAGAAATTTGAGTAGAAGATGAAGAGAGAGTAAGAAAGAGAAGAATAAGCAAGCAAAGAGAAATTTGAGTAGAAGATGGAGATAGAGTAAGAAAGAGAAGAATAAGCAAGCAAAGAGAAATTTGAGTAGAAGATGGAGAGAGAGTAAGGAAGAGAAGAATCAGCAAGCAAAGAGAAATTTGAGTAGAAGATGGAGAGAGAGTGAGGAAGAGAAGAATCAGCAAGCAAAGAGAAATTTGAGTAGAAGATGAGAGAGTGAGGAAGAGAAGAATCAGCAAGTAAAGAGAAATTTGAGTAGAAGATGAAGAGAGAGTAAAGAAGAGAAGAATCAGCATGCAAAGAGAAATTTGAGTAGAAGATCGAGAGAGAGTGAGGAAGAGAAGAATCAGCAAGCAAAGAGAAATTTGAGTAGAAGATGAAGAGAGAGTAAGGAAGTGAAGAATC
The DNA here is from genome assembly GCF_040183065.1 of Periplaneta americana. Lineage (NCBI taxonomy): Eukaryota > Metazoa > Arthropoda > Insecta > Blattodea > Blattidae > Periplaneta > Periplaneta americana. The sequence goes on along the minus strand of NC_091120.1, from coordinate 39,370,998 downwards.
AGCAAGCAAAGAGAAATTTGAGTAGAAGATGGAGAGAGAGAGTGAGGAAGAGAAGAATCAGCAAGCAAAGAGAAATTTGAGTAGAAGATGAAGAGAGAGTAAGGAAGAGAAGAATCAGCAAGCAAAGAGAAATTTGAGTAGAAGATCGAGAGAGAGAGAGAGAGAGAGAGAGAGAGCGAGAGAGAGAGAGAAGAATCAGCAAGCAAAGAGAAATTTGAGTAGAAGATGAAGAGAGAGTAAGAAAGAGAAGAATAAGCAAGCAAAGAGAAATTTGAGTAGAAGATGGAGATAGAGTAAGAAAGAGAAGAATAAGCAAGCAAAGAGAAATTTGAGTAGAAGATGGAGAGAGAGTAAGGAAGAGAAGAATCAGCAAGCAAAGAGAAATTTGAGTAGAAGATGAAGAGAGAGTGAGGAAGAGAATCATCAGCAAACAGATAGAAGTTTGAGTAAATGAAGAGATTGTGAAAAAGATAAGTATCAGTAATTAAGAGGAAGTTAGAGTAGAAAAAGAAGAGAGGGTGAGGAAGATAATCATTGACAAATAAAGAGAAGTTTGAGTAGATGAAGAGAGTGAGAAAAAAAAAAGTATCAGAAAATGAAGAGAAGTTTGAGTAGAAGATAAAGAGAGATTCAGAATGAGCAGTATCAACAAAAAGAGGATTTTGAATATAACATTAAATGATGGGAAAGGAATATATTTAAACTAAAATTTGGAGTAATTTGAGCCAAATAGGTTAGAAGGTATTTTTTGTACACAAATGAACAGTCGGAAAGTATAAAAAACTTTCTGTTCTTCGAAGCTAAAAGTGGATAGAATTAAGCTTTTGAGTAGTCCATCTTATCCTGGAACTTGACATTTCCAACGTTTCGGAACCAAATACAGGTTCCATCATTAGGGTATGGCCAGAGAGGTCGCTTACTCTGTTGGGCTCGTGGGTTCTTTCATGAAAATCTCTAAATCGTTATTTTATTACGCTCGTACAACTATTTTTTTTGTTATTTTGGCAATGATTTTTTAAAGAAAATTAACATATTATTTTTAAATATTTGCAGTTGAAGGTTGTATAATATATCATTGTGTGTACCAAGCCAAGAAAATAAATGCTAATGAAACTTCGATCTCTTTTGTGAAACCAATTTAATGCAGCCAGTAAAAGAAGAAATTTAAAACCTGCAATGACACGGGTTTGGTCCCGGTGTCTTCTTCAGTTTCATAACTTTCAGGTTAGCCCCTGGGCTTTTATTCGACATTTTATGGTATTAATAACGCGAAAGAAATAGATTATAATTGTCTCCCTGCAAAAATCATTTGTTCTCTATTAGTTTATAATTTTGTTTATAAAACATTTTCATCACAGTTTCTTAAAAAATATTAAAGCGTCTAATATTAACTCAAAAGGGATATAAACTATCCTTTCACAGTCAAATAAGGACTGAAGTTTATGAACCTTACACCGTGAGTCATGACTCAAGCCGGTAAAAGCCGAGTGACGTCGATCTAAATAAACCCAACTTTCTTTCTTTCTTCTTTCCATCCAGCCCGCGTCCGAGGGGTGAGTCTGATCTCACTTTCACATTCGTTCTGATGGGTTCTACGATTCTCTGACACGGAAGAAGGTCTCAAAGATTAATATGAGCCGCGGTGAAAGTGAATTTGAAACAGTAATAAATCAGTCAGGGTCATTGTGCGGCGTCCTGATATCATATCCTTAATATTTTCTATTATTATCCAGCGCAAATCACTTTCTGCTGTATCCTTATGTATTTTATTTAATTTTTTAGTAACACTTGATCTTTAATGTCATAAATATTTTTATGCTCGACCATGCCGAAATGTGCTAATTATACACCTGTCATTAAAGAACACCTACTCATTAAAGTACAGGTCTTCAGCCAATGATAACTCAGCTTACATGTGTTCAGCCAATGACAAGTCAGCTTTGTACCGTTATAAAATCGCAAGTATCGATTATTCTCGGATATGCAATCGAAAGAGAATTAGCGAAAAGTCACGGAGGATGGAAATCCAATACTGTCGCAGAAGGTTATGTTCTGTTACTATAATAATTAGCGTTAATTGTAAATAATATTCAAATAAATTCAATTTGTCATCTCGTTTTTCAATGTCGAATTCAATAATCAAGGTTAAAATATTATAATATTATCAAGTTTAACGGGACTACGTCAAGGTCAATGACATTATTGTTCCTCGGAAAAAATCAATACTTTCGCGTCTGTACACATCTCACAATTCACGACCTAGAACAAGGTCACTTCCGATCTTGTCATAAATATCCATACTCGATTTTTAATTACTATCATTATAGGCTCGTTGCATAATGTACTAATTTATTTATTTATTTATTTATTTATTTATTTAATCGTATGTTTATTAGCCTACTTAATAATTTATTTATTTTCTTATTTTTTATTTTTGTTTATTTAATATTAAAGAGCTATATACACACTATACAAAATAGCAAAAACTTGTAATTTGGAAATCTCTATAAATAAAACCAGAATCATGGCCTTCCAAGGAAAGAACCATATAAGATCCAAAATTGCAATCAATAATAACTGTATAGAATAAGTCAATACATTCAACTATCTTGGCTGCAATCTTTCTTATATAAACTGCAGGGACGTAGATATTAAACTAGCCAAATTTCATCAACTGTTAAGAACAATCAAATCAACTCTATTAAAGAAAGTTCGACCAGAAACAATTCTGAAATTCTATAAAGTTATGGCAGTCCCGGCATTATTATATGAAAGGGCAACTTCGAAGAATAGAAGCTGCTGAAATGCGATTGCTAAGACCTCTTGCAGGCAGAATATACTCTTTACGACCATAAAAGGAACGCTGACATCCGAACAGAATTGAATATCACCGCCATTACGGATACTGTAGAATCTTACCGCAACAACTGGTATGAACATGTATTAAGAATGCCCAACAATAGGTTACCCAAGAGACTATTGGACTATACACCTCATGGAAAACCAGACATCGGAAGATCAAGGAAGAGATGGAAAGACTAACTTTCTTCTGGAAACGGAACAGGCCAGGAAGCCTAATCCAAGACTGTTATTGATGATGATGTTGATGATATTAATATTATTGTTAAGGGCATAATTTCAGTTTTTGTTTGAGGAGAAGCAAGATTGTTTAGGGAAGACCTTAAAGAGTAACACGTGGCGTGTTCCCCCCTCCCATCTCCTCTGAAATTGACTATTTTTCTTACCGTAAACTAGGGTAAACTTGAGCATAAAAAACCTTAATTAAATCATGAAAACTTATCAGTTGCACTGAAAATAGTCTATTTTTAAGTTAATTAATTTGTCTTCATTATGTTTTAACTATTTTAAGTCTCAAATGGGACTGATATTATGATTCAATTTTTTTTATGATCAAGTTTACCCCTCTTTACATAACATTTTCAGTTTCCAAACATAGGCATAACTTCTTATCCCACTTATACGATACGTAATGTACATGCACATGCTGTTAATAATGACGTAATTGCGAACAAATGAACACACGAAGACACAAAATAGTTTTACTGATGAAGAAATTTTAATTAGTAACAAAAATTATTTTATTTACAATACGTAAGAATCACTATTGTGGCAAAGGGTAAGATCTTGGTTTTATTTTGGCAAAGTCATCAACTGGCTCGTTTTTTTATGTTTCCTTAAGCGTTCATAAAAGTGGAATATTTTAATAGTAGAAGTACCGTTCTCATATTTTAGCTTTACTGATGATTTTAAATCTTAAATTTGGTGAGGGGGAAGCAATTGCCCCTGCCCCATGAATTATGCCTCTAATTATTGTGCTAATTCAAAGTAATTATGCAACAACAGTTAAAACAGGCAATACTATAAAAATAAAAGAATACTCAATAATAATAATAATAATAATAATAATAATAATAATAATAATAATAATAATAACAATAATAATAATAATGATAATAATAACAATATTAATAATAATAATAGTAGCAATAATAATAACATATCCTAAATATTTACTTACCATTATGTACATTCTAAATATGTAAGGCAAATGGATCAAATTAATTTTTTGTACAAGTTGGTGGCTTCAATGTGTCTGTAGATTGGCGAAAGATGTTTAGAATATCTATTGTATAAAATATTGTAAATTCTTAAGAAATGACTCTTGCAAAGTTAAGCCGCTTTTACATTCAAACCTTGCCTTCTTAAATGTTACAAAATAAAATACCTCCTTCTGAGCAGAGTCTGCAGTTACTGTACAGACTTGAAAACAAGTTTACTTAGGGATCTGGCTGGAAAGACTTCATTTTTTTACCATTGCTTTTGAATGTTTATATTAATGAAAGTACAAAATAGTGAAAGGAAACATTAGCAATGGCACACAAATAAATGAAAGAACTTAATTAAACACATTACATTTTGCTGACAATCGAATTTTAATAGCAGCATCTGAAATTGATCTACAGAAATTATGATATTTCGTAGCAAAACAGTAATTAATAATATCATATTAGAACAAATAAATACCTTTAAAAATCTGTTTTGTACTCTATCTTATTCAGAGAAAAAGATGTAATAAAAAGCGTCAAAATTGATAAAAGTAACAGGATATATAATTCATTCATTCATAGAGTTCTGCCCAAGGACAGGTCTTTCACTGCAAATCCAGCGTTCTCTCGTCTTTCCTATTTTCTGCCTTCCTCTTAGTCTCCGCATATGATCAATATATCTTAATGTTGTCTATGATCTGATATCTTCTTCTACCCCGAACTCTTCTCCCGTTCACTATTCCTTCCAGTAGGCAGTTTCTTCTCAGCCAATGACCCAGCCAATTCCTTTTCCTCTTCCTGATCAATTTCAACATTATTCTTTCTTCATCCACTCTTTTCAACACAGCTTCGTTTCTTACTCTGTCTGTCCATTTCACACGCTCCATTCTTCTCCATATCCACATTTCAAATGCTTCTATTCGCTTCTCTTCACTTCGTTGTAATGTCCATGTTTCTGCTATTGACCTATTTAAGAACTTCATTATATAAAACATGTTTTTACCGAATAGTATTATTTAATTTAAAAGCCATAATTATGCTTCGTTTTGATATTTGGTGAAGTTCAACCATGACACTTTGTAGATTATATTCATTATTAGGCCTGCTAATAATTGTCTCTGGATCACCTACGAAGAGAATACTCAGTATTACATTTTTAGTTTCTAGGTTATGAGTATAAAATGGTGAAAGATTGATCTACTCTTTATCAAAATATATTATCTTCAACAGAAGCGCTGACATCTGGAAACTTTGTCGTAATCACCTATTTAATAATAATAATAATAATAATAATAATAATAATAATAATAATAATAATAATAATAATAGTAGTTTTATTTTCCCTGGCAGAGTTAAGGCCATCAGGCCTTCTCTTCCACTCAGCCAGGATCAAATCACACACAGAAAAATACATACTGGTATACAAATATTAACTTAAAATAATAATAAACATAATAAAGTAAAAAAGAGAGTTTGAATACATATACACTATCAGTATTAACTTTAATATAATAATAATAAAAATATATAAAGGGTGCGTCAGAAAGAACGGATGGATTTCAAACTATCGATACGCAACGAGGAGAGAGATATAGTGAGGGGGACCACGACTGTTGGGTCAGCCATAGAATGCAGTTTCAGTTGAGAATATGGTGTTGGTCTGGTGTACAACGTGCTTTCATCGTAGAGACATTTTTGAAAAATGAAGAGTCTGTGATCGCCACTCAGGACTCATTTCGACATCGGATGTCACGCTAGGATTCCAACTCGGAATACAATTTTGCGGTGGGTGGCTTCATTTCGTATCACAGGTTCAACATTAAAGAAGAAATCACCTGGACGAAATTCTATTGCACTGAGATTGTCCGAGGCTACGGTAAGATCTCGCGCCCTGCGACTTCTTTCTTTGGGACCATTTGAAGGCGTAAGTTTGTAAACATCGATCACATACACTGGACGAACTGAAGACAGCGATTCGTGAAGAAATCGTGGCAATTGCACCAGCTATGACTGTGAAAGTGATGGCGAACATCAGAAAACGCCTCGATGCCTGTATTGAAAGCCAAGGACATCATATGGATAATGTTGTTTTCCATAAATAAACTGCATGTATTGGTGAATATGTTGATAACAATAGATTTTTGATTTGATGAATCTTTACAATTTTCTTGCCATGTGAAATCCATCCGTTCTTTCTGACGCACCCTGTATAACAAGTATTAACTTAAAGAAAAAGAATTAATACATATGAATATAATCTCACAACTAAAGGAATAGTACAATTAGTATGATCAGCACAGCACGTGTTACATTGAGACAATGACAATTTCCTAGATATTAGTGTTAATGGAAAAATAAAGTAATGACTGTGTAAAATAATAATAATAATAATAATAATAATAATAATAATAATAATAATAGTAATAATAATAATAAATAAAAATTATATCTAAAAAACTAATTCTGTACATTTAAAATATTTCTAAATAACCTAATTTACGTCTTCGTTTCGCTCAAATTCTCTTATTTAGATACGAAATTTTTTAGACATATATTTTATTGCATTTGTTGAATACGTTGGAATTTCTTTTCAACACTTAAAGAAAATACATGCTAATATAAACAACCTGCGACCTATACTTAGTTTAGTAGAAATCTTTGTACACTGACAGATAACTCTCAAGTTTTTATTGCTTATTTACGACGCTTTATCAACTACTGTGTTTATCTAGTGTCTGAATGATATGAAGGTGATAATGCTAGCGAAATAAGTTCGGAGTCCAACACCGAAAGTTACTCAGCATTTGCTCTTAATGGGTTGAGGGAAAACACTGGAAAAATCTCAACTAGGTAACTTGTCCCAACCAGGATTTGAACCCGGGCCCGTTCGTTTCACTGTCAGGCAGACTAACCTTCACTCCACAGCGGTGGACGATCTCAAGTTCAAATCCACATTTTCGATGTCACGGATATTAAAAACGTATATTTTTTTTCGAAAATCCTGAGATCGATTTCTACAACACCATAATATCCTTTTTACTAAGAAAGAGAAAAGACGTCAGGTCAACAAAATCCGGCTCTGACGATATTAACAAACTCGAATTCACTGCATTATTATGTGAATTTATGCAACATCCTGTTGCTCAACTCGCTGTACAAACACAATGGGTCTCTTAGCTCCACCGGAGAAAGTGATATCTGTGGTTGCTGTGTACTATAGCACCCCTTTCACCTTCACTTACAAATCCTGGGCCTTCCCGCCGGATTCATGTGCTTACGGATGCGAGCACAATGAGATGCCCCTCCTCTGAGAGGATCACTGCTCTTTATTACGACTATAAGTATCTTGAAGGTAGGCGAGAAGACAGTAGTGCCCGTGTCGAGCTCCTCATAGCTGTACAGCAGATTCAGCAAGGTGAGTACAGCCAGTTAAGTTTCATTTTCAAACTACAGTCAACTCTGGATATAGTGAACTCGGTTATAGTGAACATTCGGCTATAATGAACCTAAATCGTTGGTCCCGACCCGCATATATTTAAAAGTACATTAATATTTCCGTTTATAGTGAACTCTCTCTTCGGTTATAGTGAACTTTGTATCCTGACAAATTCTTATTTGAAGTCGGATCTTCTTGCATAAAACTGAAAGAATGTGTTGAGAACAGCATTCTAAGTTTCTTACGCTTTAGTCAAAGGACAAAGGTAGGAATTGTGTTTTCTAGACAATGAGCTGTATTGTAATTCCAGGCTACGCGTGACGACCTTGCCTCACTTCACTGTCGAAGGGTTGGCATTCTGTTCTCAGGCACACTACTCTACTGTTATTTCTAATCCTTCATCGTCAAAGGGTTGCCTTTTTTTCTCAGAAACATATCCATTATGACGGATAGCATCGAAACAACGGAAAATTAAATTGCCTTCTTTTATCAAAAGGGAACGGACATTATGTCCAGAGCATAAATGAAGGTAAGATGTCGATGGCTTTCAAACTGCATCAGCTCTCTCCCAGTTTCCATTAAGTGACCTGGGAAATTCCAAGGCTGAGTATGCAGTTACACCATAACAGCGTTTGTCATTTCTACCTGATCTAGTGTTCCAACAGTAAATGTTCTGTATAAAAATGTCGAAGGGTAAAGTGTTTTGTTTTCTTTGGAAGATAAGGCGAATATTATAAGTGTTATTGAACGAGGTCTTTCGCAAGCGGACGTGGGTCGCATAGTTTAAGTAAATCAACTGTGAATAACAGTATGCAATAAACAGTGTAATTCATTCCACAAAAATCAAATACTTTATTTTCTTGTTCACCATTTCACTCATTTTTGTCATTTAAGATTAGGGAACAGACACTTCGAATATAGTGTACCTCGGATATAGTGAATGAAATATGCAAGTCCGCAGAGGTCCACTATATCCGGAGTTGACTGTACTCATTCTTGTTCATCACGCTATGAATCGACTGTAGACTGCGAAAGATGTGACCACGCGGAAAGATTTAAATACCGGTTTACATCGAGTATTATTGTTTCAGAATCCACTGGAAGATCACAGCACAGAATTTTCCAAACGTGTTAAAAATCCTGCATCTTTTTTTCCTTTTCAGAAGAACTTAAATTATTGATATCATATGTACTTCTGTACATCATAATAATATATCACTTAATGATTCAAGACGGCGCTCATTCCGTCGGATCCCGACCACTTAGTCACTCGTAATGAGTGCACCTCTGCACTTAGTGTGTTGGACATTGTGCCACTGTCACACATCTGTGACACAGTGCATGAGGGTTGGCCAGTAAAGGGAAACTGAGAGGTGGAGCTTAAACTGAGAGGGATTCAATCCGGCATCGGGACTGGAATCCGGTGTGGCTTAGTGGATAAAGCGTCAGTAGGTACAGCTGAAAACCCGGGTTGGAGTCCGGATGCCGGAGAGAATTTTTCTCCGCTCCACCCATCCTTCATTAAATTATTGAGTAGATGAGGGGTTCTCAACGTTTTGTAGATTTTGAGCACCACCTACATGCAACACTAAGTGGGCGAGCACCATGGAATCGAATAAATTTAATAGGTCTATATGAATACATAAAATAAATAAATAAATAAATAAATAAATAAATAAATAAATAAATAAATAAATAAATAAATAAATAAATAAATAAATAAATAAATAAATAAATACATTTTAAAACACCCACCAGGATAATGATATCCTTGAACTTTAATATTATTCAGAATGTCAGTGATATCCAAGTAGAAGTCATTTATTGCTAGACGTAAACAGTCCTGCAGATGTGAATTATTTAATTGTGATCGTGCTTTGTTCTTGAGATATTTCATAGGTGAGAAAGTTTTCCGCCTAGGTAGGTTGTCCCGAACATAGCCATATATGTAAGAGAAACACTCCGGAGTATTTGGAGTCTTGTTGTATCTTCTGCCCTCTAAATGCTATGAATTTCTCCTTTTCAAACAAAATATCATCACCAGGGAGAACTGGAGATCTATCAACTGAAGTTCCGCATAAGTATCCATATTATTCTCTTGAATAACACTTTTTTTGTCTGATTAAATCCACACAGAAGTGAGAGGGGTTATATTGTACACAATACGAGAAGACCCACCAGGGCTCTCAGGTATTATAATGGATGGCCAGGAAAACTATTTGTGAGATATTCAAAATATATTGAAATATATTAATAAATTGTGTTAAAATTCTGTGCACTTTGTTCTTTAAAGATAGTTGATTATTCCGAATTAAACGAAACAAATACATTTATTTGAAGGATTTGATGTACAGTAAATTGTGTATTAAGGAAACGATGTTGTAGGAACTGTAAGAAGAGCAAACGACTCGATAAAACTTTATTCAAGACTGGAATGAAGGTTGGAAAGGAGAGAGAAAATAAATTATTAACATACCAGATTGACAGCACGTGTTTAACATAAAATCATCATACGGAAGATTAATATTCGTAACATTCACGTGATGATGTCAGTGAACGTCGTACCCACCCCTGATTCCGCCTACGAAACCATTAAATACCTCCCACATGTCTCGACTGTTATTTGGGCTGCCTAGATTTAGTGCAACCATGTCATGTCAGGACCTATTGCGATTTTTTCTGGAATCTCTCCATATACGCCTGTTGACTAGTCTTATTCTCTGCCTTTCAAGTAATGCATTTAGTATAGATTTCAGAGTTCCTGTTCTAGATAACTTCTCCGTTTCCTATGTCGTGTGTGTTGCCTACATTCAGGGCGGTCCGGAAATACGGCTTAAGTCAGACACTCTGTACATTCTTCCTCAAAAATTATGTTTTATTTCTGAAACCAGGCTATAATTTCTCTTTTTTCTCCACGATTTATTAGGAATGAGTTCTGACTAAACGTTGCGATAGGGGTATTGTCCATCAATGTCACGTTGTTGGGCATTCATGGAGCTATTGCTTTTTCAAACCGATTTCTGAATACATTCCCGGTCATTTTCGCATGATAATCTCCCGTTTCTTGGACTCCTCCAAAACCCGATTGTCATCTTCAATGAAATTGTCATCACTAGCAATGTAAGGAACTATGTGGCATTTATCCATTCCTGTTGTATTGCTCAATACTATGCTTAATATTGAAAAGAAAGCCTGCTTTTGGGTTTTACAACTTTAGTGTTGAATACCCTACCCCTAATTAATTGAAGTCTCGTCCACAAAGTATATTTTGCGTCCCTGACTTCTATACTTTCTCATCTTACGGAAGTAACGTCTACACAAAATGATATCGTCTCAGTCCACTGTCGCACTTCTCTCAACTCTGCTTAAACATGTATCTTGAATCCTATTTCATGCAGTGATTTGAGGAGGGGCATATTTCAAAAGTTCAGTGTTCAAATTGTCGCTACCTGGAGGTTTATTATTAGAGAAAGATTAATAGAATTTTTAAAGTCCATCTTTTTTCTTATCATATAATTTCTAATTTTGTCTAGTTTAAAACATCGCGCTCACCTTCTTAAACATCAATTTCTGTGGACTGTGATTTTGATTTTAATTTTGAATTTAGGCCTATTAAACTTCTAGGCCTAACTACTTTCATGTAGTGAATTACGAATAGGATGGGAACTCTTGTGATATTTGAATATAACTATTTTGCTAATATATGGGTATTAACAAATAATTTATAACATATCCTCCGAATGAGGTTTTGGCTGATACATCCAGGTATTATCAGGTAGTACTTCACACTTGACGATGTGTAATATCAGAGGAAGGATAATAACAATTATTATTGTTGCATACATCATAAGTGTGATTATGTGAAGGATGTACCATAGAATGGGGGTGAAAGTAACTGGTCGCCCTACTCCAATATCTTCTCGCTTAGTTGCCTCATGAGTGATGTCTTATTTGTGTCACTTATGAGGTTCCAATCTGTCTTCGAATATATATATATATATATATATATATATATATATATATATATATACTACTGATTTATAATTTAGGATTTCGGTTTCTTGTAATATTTTTTTTCTCTCTCACAAAACTCCGTTCAATAATATAGCCACTTTAGATCGATACTTAATTATTATCTTTGTTATTTCAGAATCATTGTTTCTTTCTCCTGGGATTTCAACTGCCAAATATGTAATGTTATCACTTATCACAAATCTCAATACACTCTTTCGCATCTTATAATCATAGATTTTGACAATTCTCACTCGTTACTATATTATATTGAGTTTTAACTTACATTTACGCAATATGTTTAATTGCTTGGAAAAACACTATTTACTGTCATCTACAATAGAATATTCAATATTCCCTTTGATGGACGAAACTTCAATTTTCAGATTTGACGACCGATTTGATGACTGTCAGAGATTATGAACATTGATTAAATGAATATAAGATCATTGACAATCAGCGTTGTCAACCCTAGGAATTTATCCCTAGATCTAGGGAATTTAAGTGCCCTCTGGGAATATAGGGATAATTTATCATAGAGTCCACACCTGTGGAGTAACGGTTAGCGCGTCTAGGCGCGAAACCAGGTGGTCCGGGTTCGATTCCCGGTCGGAGAAAGTTACCTGGTTGAGGTTTTTTCCGGGGGTTTCCCTCAACCCAATATGAACAAATGCTGGGTAAGTTTCGGTGCTGGACCCCGGACTCATTTCACCGGCATTATCACCTTAATTTCATTCAGACGCTAAATAACCTAAGATGTTGATAAAGCGTCGTAAAATAACCTACTAAAATAAATTTATCATAGATTCATTCCTTCTAGGGATTTTTTTTATTTTCTCTTTAGAACTATTTTTTTTATTTCATCTCCTATTTTAATTTTTGAAACTAAAGCAAATAAACCTTCATAAGAAAAGTTTTCTTTGTATGAGAAGGTGATTTATCATTCCAAAAATTTATATTGAGGGGAGGGTGATTAGGAATACTCATAAAATAAAAACTTGTAAATTCCTCTTGATTGATAGTACTTTACGACGGCTAATGAGCGCAAAAATATTCCATTAAATGCTTATATTGGCCAATTAATTGTGTTCTATTCGTTATTATAAGTTATGTTAAAAAATGAGACGTTCAGAGCAGAAGTGATATAAGTCAAAATGGGTAATGAGGGTTAAAGTAAACATTCTATAAAATACAGCGCAAAGTAGCAAATTAATATTCAATTTATTTGAACTATTAGCAGTCAGTGGATAGCACGAAGGACATATTAATAGTTACTTTGCGATGTATTTTACAGAATTTTTACTTTAAATCTCATTATCCAATTTTGACTTACACCACTTCTGCTCTGAACGGCTCAAATGTTACTCTTCAATCTTAAGCTGAAATTATATTTTGAAATTATTGATTTTTATTGGAATCTAGGGATAAAATAGGAGGCTTTTAGGGATTTTTAGTCTAAATAGGTTGGCAATACTATCTATATTAATAATAAATCTGTAGCCAAAATTTATCTGGTAATTTTCGATTTTCCAAAAATAATTGGTGTTATCATGTATAATTAACCATCCTGAAACCGAAAATCGCTTTCTTGAAATTTTTGTTTGTATGTCTGTCTGTCTGTCTGGATGTTTGTTACCTTTTCACGCGATAATGGCTGAACGGATTTCGATGAAAATTGGAATATAAATTAAGTTCGTTGTGACTTAGATTTTAGACTATATGGCATTCAAAATACGTTATTTAAAAGGGGGGTTATAAAGGGGCCTGAATTAAATAAATCGAAATATGTCGCTTATTATTGCTTTTTGTGAAAAATTTTACATGACGAAAGTTTCTTTAAAAATGATTTTCGATAAGTTTTATTCTATGCAAAGTTTCATAGGACTGATATTTAAAGATATACAAGATTTTTAAAATAACAGTACAATACATTTTCACCGTCGCCTCAGATTATAGCGTTGTTGTTCCTGCGGTAACTCCTATATGCAAAATATAAAATTTTTGATTAAGAAAAAAAAACACATTTATTCATTCCATGGCAATGGTACATAGGAGATCGTGAATTCTTACATTTTCGAAAGAAAAAAATATAATTACATACCACTATATATGCTGTATCATTATTTAAGTTATTTGAAGGGTTCAGAACCATAGTGGGCCAAGCGCCATTTACTGAAGACGTAGAAAACAATGGTTAAAATTAAGTTATTACCATAATTCAATGGAAACATATAGCAAGTAATATAAAGTTTACACATTAAAACTAAATTATATGGTAATCTTCATTAAATTATGGTTGCATGTAATAACAATTAAGAAACATGTTAAAGGAATTGTCATTGCACCAAATGAGTGGTCTCTGGACCCAAATGATTGCATTTTAATCATTTAAATACAATTTAAATTAAGTAACATATTAAACGATTTATCGTTCTATCAAACACGAATGTTCCCTGGATCAAACGTCCTATTTTAATTATGTAATTACTTTAGATTTATTTCTAACAGGTGCAGCGGAGCGCACGGGTACGGCTAGTTCACAATAAAGTGTTTAAGGGTACTGATACATGACGACTTGTTTATTTTAGCTCTTGAACTAGCAAATGACATATATGTCCTCCAGAAACATTCCTATGTCGCATGTTTACTAAATTTATACCATGCATTACACAATGCTTATAGTAGGCTATCTTTCGATGAAAATTTAAGTCACTTATCCCCAACAGAATATTTATATTGTGCCGCCAAATACGGTAATTAGAAAATAAATTGTTACGCATGGTTCATCAGTTAGGTACACATTATCTCATAGGATTTTAGTTAAACCTTTCTTATTTTTTCTGGTATAATGAGAATATATCACATGACAAAATGAATACACTATTTTCTTAACTAAACACCACATATGTATAATATATATGTGATGTATATGTATGAACATAATTTTTTTATTTATTTTTTTAATTTTGAATTTTTTAAAGTTCAATGATAAAGTTTAAAAGCAAACCACTCCATTCATTTTAAAGAGATAATTAATATGTAAAGAGTTCGCGGGAAAAACGATAAATGTCACAGTTTTCTTAAGGTTGATGTCATTATCTAATTCAATGGATCACCGCGAAATTTAATGTTGTTCTTATGAAAAATGGTAAAAAGGAGAATTATCACCACGAATACAGTAATCCTTTCCTTCATTTTCTATAGAAACAGCACTACATCTTGCTGTTATAGACTCAATTAGATCATTATCTAATCCTTAACAGAAACGTGACATTCATCGTTTTTCCCGCGAACTCTTCATGTACCTGCCACAAAAATTTCATGACTCTATCTTCATTAGTTTATGAGATAAGTGTACCTAAGTTTTGAAAAATGAAGGTTACGGGAATTTCTAATTATCATATTTGGGGGCACCCTATAAAGATTCTGTTGAGGATAAGTGATTTAATTTTTCATAAAAGATACCATAAGGATTCTTTAATGCATGGTATAAATTTCGTAAATCTGCGACATAGGAATGCTTCAGTAGGGCCTATATCTCATTTGCAAGTTCAAGAGCTAAAATAGGCAGTCGTCATGTCCCAGTACCCTTAACATTTGACGTTCGTAAATTTGTCTTGTTCATTGTTGGCGAAACCCGGTTGAATGTGTACGTAAATACAAAATAATAATTTAAGTCGCACAGGTTAAATGAGTACCATCTATTTGGTAACAGCAGTGTCCTCTTTCGTTCGGTAGTACGTGCTTGGATTCACATCGCTCCTAACCAAGGCATCGTGGAACGCTAACGCTTCTATTAACTTTCTACAGGGCCCCTCGACGACAGAGCCAGCCAGCCAGAGAGGCAAGGAGGCAGCTAGGCAGCCAGGCGGACAGAATCTTGAACAGAGACCAGCTGACGATCAGCGATTCAAGTACCGTTCGCAAGCTAACGGGACTACTCCAGCACTGCCGAGAACGGCGCTCTCAGTTACATCATCATAGCCCTCAGCACAGATCCCTGTCACAAACCGTGTCATTAACACTTCACAGGCAGCTATTTTACGTCACCAGCAACCCCATCTTGTGCATAGAACCACAGCCTAAGTTTTTTAAGAAAAGCGTGTGAACCATGTTTCAACAGTGGATGAGATTGTTAGCACTTGGAGGATTATATCTTGTGTGCGCCATAGCAGTTGCAGCTGGTAAGGATGGAAGTATTAACACGAGTTTCATAAATGCGGCGGAGACAGCGACGAATTCAAGTATAAGACCGGTTGATATAAAGAAGTTCGTCCTTCCAGGAAATGGAACTTCAGAAGGGAGAGGAGTCCGAGAAGGGAAGAATCTCCTAGACTGGATCGGATTTGGTACTGGAAGCGACACGGACCCCTACCTTGCAAGAGCGAACTCCGAGTGCCTGAACGGAGACCTGTCAGAGTGTTTCAAGTCGAGGGCCCTCTCTTCTTTGGACGAATTCTTCGACAAGGAGTCTTACACGCTGACGGAGAACGCTCGAATGGTCCGGATGCCCGTCTCCCAGTTGAGGCAGCTCCACCACGAGCGGTTCGAGTTTTCGTCCACCCCTCGGGCCGACGAGCCAGAGTGGGACCAGTTCGTCAAGTTCCTCCTGCGCAAGGTCGAGCGATTTGTGAAGTCCACCGCCATCGAAGTCCAATTCCCGAAGGAGGTCACCGAAGGGGGGCGGTACTCGCCACGATTCATCGATGAAATTGCAACTGAAATCGACATACTTGAGGACAAGAATGAAAGCACTTTCTGTAAGTACTGCATCTCTTGACTTGTTATATATTATTTTATTTTATTACAGGGAGAGAAAACATTTTTAATGTGGACTGAAAATATCAGTTACTGTGTTTTGTTACTAGAGTTTGCTACCGTTTTCGGATACATACATAGTGCGGACCTGTAGGGTCGTACAGAAATAGACATATACCGTATATTTTCTTGCATTCTACGGTAAAGCATATATCGTACCCCTACCAAGTCCGTTGTGAAATTCACTCTTGGAAGTTGCTGTTCAGGTGATGTAGGGCTCTGCATTACCGATCAGTTACTGTCTTGATCTTATAGCTGTGTCGTGATTGTTTCGAAACGGAAAATATAACCTAAGGGCCTGTTGCATAAACATCGGTAACTGGAGTTCACTTTTAAATGAACATCAGGAAATAAACTGAGTTATTTATTTTTGGATTTTATAATATTGACCTAAAATTATTTGAACTAGGTTCAGTGCTGATCTAAGATAATATAAACATATTATGACAAAAACGCTAAATGTGAGGAAATTTGCAGAGAGTTGGTTTGCAATACATTGTTTGATTCATGTGTCTCCTTGCTAACAAATCTTATTTCTTGCAAGTTAGTTTAATTTGTACCACCGTTATGTTTTTCTATTGTTTGGTTGAGATATTTGTCTCTGTACGTGATCACGACACTCACGTTTTAGGCCCACTCTCCTTCAGGTGTAATATCTAACAATGACGAAATTAGTAAACAAACATGGCGTCCCACCAAAATCATTCGATTCAATGTCTGCTGAATTTTAGAACATTTAACTTATTAAGCTTTTTTTTTCATCAAAGCTCTATGCGAAATGTAAAGAGTTTAATACACTTTTTTAAAATTAAATCAATGTGATAAAGTTAAGGGATGATATTTCATATTATACGTGAGCTCTAATTTTATTAAAAAGTTACAGTATAACTTAAGAGACATGTGTTTAAAAGTAGCTAGATTTCATTTTCATAATTAATCATTGTTATAACATTGCTTTAAATGATTTGATTTTATTATTAGGGTTCTACTATCTACACAAACGTGAAATGAAACTATGAAATTGCATTCTTACAACCCATAAATATTTCATTAAGATGTACAATTATATATACATAATACTAATATAAAATTCATTTTTGAGAAATTGCATTGGGAATATGGTATGAGTTACGATATGAATGTGAAGGGTGGACTATCCCACTGGTATAAGCCTGTTACACTGACTACAAATTTCGAAATGGGCGAGATGGTATAAAAAATTTTTCTGGAACGCTTGATCAGAGACGGGTACATTTATGTGCTGTAAATTCAAGAAACGGCTCTCCCATCTTTGTTTCTCTCCCGGATGAATCCATGCTAAAGATTTTATTGCCCTTGGCAGGGTTTCAATGCATACCAAGGATCATACTATCGTAGTCTCCATATCTTAAAAAAAGACGACCAGTATTGTAAATAAATAATCAAGTTGGTAACACTCTTGTAAGATTTATTCAACATTGGCAGATTTCAAATTCAAACGTCTCTCCTTCAGAATCAGTGGATCCCTTAAACAAGGATAGTCTATTACAAATACCATACTTGGACAAAAGATTTTATTTTTGTAGAAAACTCCAGTCAAGTTAACCTTGTGTTATTCTCTCCTATGTTCTTCCTATTGATCTTTTATCGACAAAGATTTAATTGGACAAGTATATCAAATCATGTCCATCTTTTAAATTAAATTTGCAGTCTCTTACATCTTTGTTTTTAATAAATTTACGTCAAAGTAATCAATAGTCGTAGATGGTGACGCGTCGTGTGAATATAATTTAATACCACTAACATTAAAGGATTTAGAAAGTTTGGGTGTACTAGATCTATTAATTGAGAAAACGCTGACCAATGATCACCAATAATACTCAGAAAGTTACATAAGAAAGTAAGTTCATTATCTTAAAACAAAGATAAGCCTAGTAAACACAACCAGAAAGACGTCTAATAGTCTATACTCCGTTCCGTCATATCTGACAGGAGAAGTAAACATTGCCGGAAGAGAAGGAGAGACGTAGTCTATAATTGCTATTCAACCAATGGCAGAGATCCATTCCATGCTTGTCTTCAAGTTGGGCTGAGGTAGAGTGCTGCCATTGGTTGAATATCAATTATAGGCCTACTTCTCTCGTCCTCTGACGGCAATGTTCATTTCTCCTGTCAGACATGATGGAACGAAGTATAATTCATTTTCTCAACCGGGGGGCCGCGACCCTTAGAGGTTCTACGAGCATAATAGAGGTAATAACAATAGCAATAGTTTAATAATAAAAATAATAACTATTATTTTTTTAAAGTTCAATTAAAATTTTAATGCTGGTTACAACTATTTTTATTAAATAAAAACATTATTAATTTTCTTTTAAATAGATACAAAATGACACATTGATATGTTCTACTTTCTACTCTATGCCTTAGGCCAGGAAGCCTTCCTGAAATAATGTCAGAAAAAAATGAGACCTTATCATCAAAAAGGTTGAGAAAAACTGGTCTATATCATCAAAAAGGTTGAGAAAAACTGGTCTACTTTACTTATGACTAATAATCTAATCGAATATCAAATTATCTCAGTGGCTAGTGAAAATAAATAAATAAATAAATAAATAAATAAATAAATAATTTATTTATTTATTATTTTATTTATTTATTTATTGATATTTATGTGCTGTACATAAGCCAATAAAAGTCCAGCACAGTGACACAAATAATGCAATAAAATGAACAACTATGGTACACATTACATAATAGAGATAACAACAAAATAAATATCATAGGTTACAATGATTAGTTTACAAGAATTAATACTATTATATTTTAGGAAAGGTGTTGATTCATACAAAAGTATTACCAAAATGTGTAGAAAGATAATGCAAATAATATTAGCAAAGACATTACCATGTTCTAATACGTCTATACATTGAATGGATCGAAATCGCCAACATGTAAGTTAGCATGTTTAATACATCTGGAGACCGGCGAGGAAGATTTAGAATTTCTAATATAGAAGAGTTTGTGATGTCTCATGTCCTCCATAGGAATACGAAGGCTGACACTGTTTAAGAAAGATTGACAATTAATGTCACCTTTAAGGACCTTACATAAGAATAAGTAATCGAGATCATGACGTCTGGCATACAGGCTTCGGCATTTAAATTGCTCGCATTTTTTATCATAGTTATACTCAGAGCTATTAGGCAGGAATCGGTAAGAACATAATGAAATAAATTTCCTTTGAATATGTTCAAGTTTTGCCGAATCAGAACTGGTAATAGAGTTCCAAACTACAGATGCATATTCGAGTTTCGATCTCGCTAATGTATAGTATAATAATAATAATAATAATAATAATAATAATAATAATAATAATAATAATAATAATAATAATAATAATAATAATAATAAACTATAACCTTGAACTATAGATGGCTGAAACGAATTAAAAAGTGAATAAACTATTTATATACAATTTTGAACGTAACTTCTTTCAATATTTTTAAAATTCATTTGAGCAACCAATGGTCGTTGCATGTGAGTCACTTAGTTCTGTTGAGCTGGAAGCCCCGAAGTATTTGGTACGTTTTCATTCTTAAAAATGCGTCCACTCTCTCTTGGAATCTTCCGATCACCACGTGTGTTTGCTTTATCTGAAGGCCGCAACAAGTAAGTCATGTGTAACAGGTGCCCTCAATAAGAGCAGAGCTGTGAGGACAAGTGTTAATTTGTTCAGATCATGACAGCAATACAGCATGCATTCATAAGTTAATTTTATCTTTGTGGACTTATTTCTGTAGTGTCAACCTCTGCCATTATTTAGAGCGCTCTTTGGTCATGCGAATTTGAAACTTAAAATTTTCTTATTAAACCTAAATAATTATTTCTAATAAATTAAAGAATTTGGAAGTGCGTTCCGTAAAATTGTTTGGTGATAAAATACTTTAAAAAATTTTATAGTTCATCCTGATGTTCAATCCTGGATTTTCATAACATTCGACCTAAACTACGGGGACATCATTTTATTTTTACTTCAATTTTT
The DNA here is from genome assembly GCF_040183065.1 of Periplaneta americana. Taxonomy (NCBI): domain Eukaryota; kingdom Metazoa; phylum Arthropoda; class Insecta; order Blattodea; family Blattidae; genus Periplaneta; species Periplaneta americana. Next base: position 39,350,642 of record NC_091120.1, on the reverse strand, counting down.
ATTGTACCTGACTTTTTGAATGCACTTCACTCCCACCCCCTCTACTAGTAAACTTCCAACCGTCCACCACACAGAACCGAGGCCGCGTATGCAGTACTGAGTTAGTGAGTATAGTACGTTCCAGAAATATGTTCGCGTTTTCCAGTGACGAAAGAGCTTTCAATATTGTATCATATTTTCACACAGATACTGTCGTCCGTTTGCCTACGTCGCATCCCGGTTTCCCCCACCTGCTTCTGTAAAGTCTAGTAGCTGGACTGTCTTAGCTCTTTTCTGAAAACATTAATTTCTGTTAGGAATTGGACGTCTACGTAATATTATACAACTGTTTAAAATAACTTAAATAAAAGGGCCTCATTAAGTAATTAACTGTCACGTGATTTCGCCCCCCCTTTCTACGACCCTGCGACAAAACCACTTGAACGGACAGTAGATAGCATTTCTGAGTAATTTTATCTTTTCGGATCGGGCAGAAGTAAAGATTAAAATTTCAGTACGTAAGGTACCTTTTATCTCGGGAGGAAATTAAACGCAGAATAAATATGGGAAATGCGTGTTATTATTCGGTTGAGAAGCTTTTATCATCTAGTCTGCTGTCAAAAAATCTGAAAGTTAAAATTTATTAAACAGTTATATTACCGGTTGTTCTGTATGGTTGTGAAACTTGGACTCTCACTCTGAGAGAGGTACATAGGTTAAAGGTGTTTGAGAATAAGGTGCTTAGGAAAATATTTGGTGCTAAGCGGGATGAAGTTACAGGAGAATGGAGAAAGTTACACAACGCAGAACTGCACGCATTGTATTCTTCACCTGACATAATTAGGAACATTAAATCCAGACGTTTGAGATGGGGAGGGCATGTAGCACGTATGGGCGAATCCAGAAATGCATATTATAGAGTGTTAGTTGGGAGACCGGAGGGAAAAAGACCTTTGGGGAGGCCGAGACGTAGATGGGAGGATAATATTAAAATGGATTTGAGGGAGGTGGGATATGCTGATAGAGACTGGATTAATCTTGCACAGGATAGGGACCGATGGCGGGCTTATGTGAGGGCGGCAATGAACCTTCGGGTTCTTTAAAAGCCATTTGTAAGTAAGTAAGGTACTTTTTATAGAGTAGGTATAGAATTATTTCAACATGAGTTACTCGTACGAAGGACTAAAATGGTAATTGGCATTAGGTACAATAGTCTATAGTGCGATAATATGCACAAAAGAACTGAAGCCTGTATCGAAATGAACGGCCAGCATTTTCAAATATGTGTTTAAATATCCATATTATGATTATTTTTCAATTTATCTTCATTCTCTATATTGTACGCTAATGTGCTGTAATAGTACAATATACATGGCATAATTAATACTTCCGAATGGATAGCTCAATTCGTGAGTAAAAACACTAAGTGTTAATACAGTACTGTAATTTGATTAAACAAAAACGTAATGAAAATTATCAAACTCAAAATCGCGATATTTCCTAGTTTACATAAATGGATGAACTACTTTTCTTCTCTCCTATACCTAGTAAAGTTATTTGTATTTTACGCCAGTATCATCGAACTCGAGTCTTGGAAGGGGGAGCAAGCGGTGTTTCCGGTTCTAGACCTTTAATCCGAAGATATAGCCAGGTTAATATTAAAAATGTTAGTAAAAATAAAATGATGTCCATGTACAAGAGTAGGCCTACAAGGAACTCAAATTTTGTGGACATGACGTCCTTATTAGTTAAATTAGTTGTATGCAAATTTGTGAAAGATTATTTACATATATCTTCTTGAACCGTTCAAATTTATTTTTCCACGTAATATGATCCATGCAGCCTGCTATTCTCGCTCTTTTATTGGCCTGAAGTACGACTTCATTCTGCAATGCTTCTCAACTGGTTATCTCGACACCTAGATATTTGATTACCATCACTTGTTCAATCATATTTTTTCTAGTCTACGACGTTATGAAAACATCTATTTCCCGCCGAGTGAGAAAATATGACAGATATAACATTTTTCTGAACCGATTTGACAGCACAGAATCCTAGATTATAAAGAAAGCACTTCTTGATGTAATTGCGGGACCGAGAGTAACGGAACTGTGCTATCTCACGCAAACTTAAGCATCTAGGTTAGTTGTAATCACTGCACGTTTAGTTGACTAAATTGCTATCTTCCGTGTATCATTATAAAATAGACAAAAATCTGGAATATGATGACGACACACTACTTCATAATTCTTATGTTTGTTAAAATATCAGGGAAGTATTTTACGTTTCATATTTCCTGCCGATCGCCTGTCACAGAAATGTATTACAGACGGGAAGTTTAAAACAATTCTATATCAAATTGTAATTAAAATATATTTTCAAAATATGCGTTCCACATACTTATTTATTTACAAATGGATTTTAAGGAACCCGGAGGTTCATAGCCGCCCTCACATAAACCCGCCATCGGTTCCTATTCTGAGCAAGATTAATCCTACAATCACATCCCACCTCCCTTAAATCCATTTTTATATCATGCTCCCATCAATGTCTGCAGTCAACTAAACCCCGTCAGCTTCCATGCGTACCATTACACTGATTGTTTTACATGGGCCCTCCCCATCCTTTACCGCCGGTTTAATTGACTGCAGTGGTCGGGACGAGAACCTGCGATCTTAGGCACGATATGCTGAACGAACCCAACACGAATTTACCCGATTATGCAGTTATACGAACCCTTGGTTAAGAGTTAGACATTTGCGTGCAATAATGGTATAAGTCTTCCGACTTCTAAGGGTTAATATGTAAAGTAACGACAATAACGCTGCACTACAGGTTAGAAATCGACTCGTTCACTTACTTCCCCATTGGACACGGAGCACCACAGTTCAGCACTGTTGCTGTAACCAGACGCTACAGAAAGAATAATTCTAACCCCCTTCCATCTGACGTCATGTACAATACTCGAGTCACATATATACGATGATGTCGTGTTTACGCCATTTATATTTGCTACTGTATCTCCACTTTTTCAAAGCGTTTCTCACACATGTTAAATCCGTCAATGTCAACGCTAGACACCACCAAGTACGATCAATTATAGCCACTGCCCTTAAAGATGCCGATTACAACACCTTTGAAGAAGTACATGGTCTCTCCGTCACTGGCAGTAGACTACACGGCGCATAGATATAATAGCTTTCAAGGAATCTACAAGATCTGGATTCATAATCTATCCCACTGTGCGTTTCGAAACGGATGATAAACAGCCAGCAGAAGTGGATAATGAAAAAAAGAATATCTACAATCTTACCATTCCCTATTATCTCCAAAAATACCAGCTAAAAGAGCTTGAAGTAATCGGACTTCTGGTTGGAGCAAGAGGTACCGCTACTCTCTTCATGAAATATGTGTTTAAGAGGCTTGGAATACCTACATCTATTATTCCGATTGTAACCTTAGCTGCATTGAAAGGATCAATTGCTCTCCTGAAGAATCGCCTATATTCGAAATCAAACTAAGTTCAGTAGCATTCTTTACTTTTTTGTAACACTTACCTCTCTAAAAATAGGTATATTTCCACCAATCTCAAAAAAAATTATTTGCCGCTATGTACTTGTAGGAATTTCATTGCTAAAACAAAATCAATGGTTCAATGAACTTGTAAAAATTTCTGTCCTTAAGTACACTTTGTCCCTTGTGGCAGCTCACGAATGGTGAGAAGATTTATAAATTTAATATTTATTTATTTATTTACTATTTATTTATTTACGTATTTATTTATTTATGTATTTATGTATGTATTTATTTATTTACTTATTTATTTATTTTAGTTATTTATGTATTTACTTATTTATTTATTTACTTACTTATTTATTTATTTACTTACTTATTTATTTGTTTATTTACTTACTTATTTATTTAGTTATTTATTTGTTTATTTACGTATTTATTTATGTACTTATTTATTTACTTATTTCTTTACTTACGTAGGCCCTACTTATTTATTTAGTTATTTGTTTACTTATTTATTTAGTTATTTACTTATTTATTTACTTATTTATTTATTTACTTACTTATTCATTTAGTTATTTATTTCTTTATTTACTTATTTCTTTACTTACGTACTTATTTATACACTTACTTATATATTTAGTTATTTTATTTATTTACTTATTTATTTAATTATTTATTTACTTATTTATTTGTTTATTTATTTATTTATTTACGTATTTATTTATTTGCTTATTTATTATTTATCTATTTACTTATTTATTTACTTACTTATTTATTTAGTTATTTATTTATTTATTTATTTACTTATTATTTATTTATTTACTTTCTTATTTATTTACTTACTTATTTATTTATTTATTTATATTTATTTATTTGTTATTGAACATAACACGAAAGCCCAATTACAATGTTCAAGACCGACAAAGTAATTTATAAAATATAAACAAGGAAAAGGAAACATATTCTTATTAAAAACTGAAACAAAATAGAAAAAAGAGAAAGGCGTTATAATAATATTTCACTTTCCTTTCTCCCTATGTTTATACTTACAATGGTACACGTTGCAGCTCGCACCAGGTTGAAGAAGCTGTTCATCCCGCTGCTGATCATCCTGAAGCTGTTCAAGCTGAAACTGCTGCTCTTCTTGCCGCTGATCCTCGGCCTCGCCTCCTTCAAGAAGTTGCTCGGCTTCCTGGCCCTCGTCATCCCCGGACTCATTGGCTTCTTCAAGCTCTGCAAGCCAGATCTGCATCACAACTACGGCAGCTACGGTCACAGCAGCTTCTACCACCAGCCTCCTCACAAACATCAGTACACGCCTGCTGGACTTGCACCAGGGCACCACTACTTCAGGTAACAGATTAATAGGTTTGATGAACGAATTTTTAAAATACTATCGTTTTAGTGCACTAAGTAACTATCTTACTGAGATAGAGGGGAAGTAGTGGTATGGGACAGTATTTTTCGACAGGCTCTAATTTGAAAAAAAAAAAAAAAAAAGTTAAAAATTAGATTTTAGGTAATAAAATGATTATGTCAAGGAATTAGGTGTTATGTTTTATAAAATTATCATCCCGCATAATTGTACTTCAAAAAAAAAAAAAAAATGGATAAATCGCAATATAGCGAACGCCAGTAGGGGAAGTTATCCCCACCCACATGAAATGTGAATTCGATACAACACTCGCCTATCACGTAGAGTGTTTGTTGAGCTAGTAGGGGAAAAGTGGAAGGGGTCGTGGGCGGAGCTTCTACTTTCGCTATATTGCGATTTGCCCCAAAAAATGAGGTTGCAATATGGGACAGACAAACTGCTTGCGTAAATTCTAAAACTTAAGTCAGGAATCACATACAATGCTTAAGACATGAACACTGGGAACACTTTAGACACAGAATTTATATAGCAGTAAATTTCTTGATAGCATGTCAAAAATACGAAGTTCTGCGTTTTCCATAGGTGAAGGTCCTAGTTTTAGTCCTCAACACCTTTCATACAAGTTTATCAGTACCTTATACACAAATCAGAAAGTTGTAAGACGCTAGTTTTGTCCTGAACGCCTATTTTTCTCACACGAATAGTACACTTCTCTCTTGGCTCTTGGAAGACAATTATGCAGTGTGTTGAAGACCGTAATACATGAATAATGAACTTCAGTTTTACAACAGCTGAGACTAACCAATGGTAGATGAAGATATGATTTGTGTCTTATATTTTTAGTTTGAAAACCTGGCAACTCTAAATTCAACCTGCAAGCACCCCTAGCGATAGAATGGCGCATCACTGGTTTGTTGTCACAAAAGATAACTTTCCCTCTTTACCTCTTTTATCATCTCTGAGCCGTTGTAAAGGAACAAATACGAGTATAAAGCTTTGTATATTTTTTTAAATACACAGTATTATTAGCATTACTTATGTTTAGTATAAATTACACATCATCATCATCATCAATAGCTATCAGGGTTTAGGTCATTTGGCCTGTTCCGTCTCAGGTGAAAAGCTGGTCTCTCCATCGCTTCTTCGGGCATCCACGATCTCGGTACCCAAGGGGTCTGTAATTTAATAATCTCCTGGGTAGTCTATCATTTGGCATCCGTAGAACATGCTCATGCCAGTTGCTCCGATACTTGTGGATTGTCTCTGTAATGGCTGCGATATTTAGTTCTTGTCGGATGTCTTCATTATATTTATGGTCATAGAGAGTGTAGCCTGCTAGCGGTCTTAGTAATCTCATCTCAGCTGCTTCTATTCTTTTCAGTTGACTAGTTGTTAGAGTCCAAGTTTCTGATCCATATAGCAAAGTTGGAATGGCCATTGTTTTGTAGAATGTATAAATTACTCAAAGAATGAATTTAATTTCATTAATTACTCTGTACATATGGGCTAAACCGGGATACAAAATTCAATTATATTTATACACTATTTGATACAATATTTCTGAACATTCTGATCAGAAGATAGTTCCTCTGTTGGTGTTAGATGAGTAAAGTGATAGGTACGTGGAAAGTTAAGTAGGTGTAGTGTGTTTAAACTGTTAGGATGGGGTAGCGCACGTGATCAACTGCTAGACAAGAACTTTCACCGACTGTTCTTGTAATTGAGTAGGAACATCGACGGCTCAGTGACCTAGAAAACCGTGTACGCTCATTTTACTAGAGCCACTGTCCAGCACACTCAATTGCTGTTGTCGTGACGCTGGGTTGTAGCGCTGAGTCACTCGATTAGAAATAGCCGCCATTATTTTCTGCAGATTTCTATACGTACCAGCTGCTATTTAGTTCACCCTGACTGTTGAACCACTAGTTTCATGGTCACTTTCAGATACTATTGCAAAATAAATAGCATCAAAGTTGGCAGCAATGGCGTACGTAGAGTGACCAGCTGTCCCATATTTTAGCTAATATTTTTAATCCTCTCGACTTTCATATTGGTTTTGCTGACCCTCTTGTATCTTTCTTTATCAATCATAATAGCTAATTTAATAATAATAATAATACCCGCCAAATATATTTACATGCAAACTGCCATTAATATTGAAAGTTTGTTTAGTAGCATATAGGTCTGGGCGTTATTAGCTCGCTTGAGTCACTGCAGACCACCCCTTAACTCCCCACTTCACTTTTCCCGGATGAGATAGTAATGGTTTGGTGCGGTACTAGCAGACAGGAAGATCAGTGACGGGTTTTATCAGGCGGGAATCATAGTTTTTACGAACTTTCGGGTCTCGCTGGTCTCCTAAAATCCACCACTGATTCACAGAGCCTTACCGCGCGTTTTTGTTTATAAGGCTGTGTAAACAAAAAGGACATGGGCGGGAGTTTTTCCCGTCCTTTTCACTTCCCCTCTTATGCCCAGGGCTGGTTTAGTAGGTACAAATCAATACAATTCAGTTCCAGTGTTCCTGTACTCTTTTACTATATACATGCACATATGATTGTAAAGAGATTTTTTTCTCAATTTGCATTGCCGGATAAAAAAAAATGAATGTTCTGTAGCATATTTGCAAATACAAATAAGTTGAGACTGAAAAACATGCATATTTTAAAATATTAAATACTGTACTCAATACTGCGATCTATATCATATTTATATTACAATTAATTTGATAGTTTTATATTATAAATATAACCAAGTCAATTAATGAATCCAGACTTCACACCTCCAAAAATTTCGCTACATTTGTTGTGACCAAGTCTCGCATATTTTTGTGATCAAAAGTTGATCATCCTATGTATACGAAATGTTATATAAGCTGCAATGGAAGCCATAGTCACAGTTGAAATAGAATACCCACAAAGGAACTCAGGTCTTGTCATATAATAAGCCTAAGCATACTAGCTACCTCCAAATTTGACTTTGAGCGAATAATATACACAAAATTGAATTCCAACTCATTGTTTTCCAGTAGGTATATTTTTATAAGCAAACTTTCTCAAAAATGAACTTCATTAAGAGCGACGATCGCTCTGAATTGACAGATGTACATCTGATTTCCCTCCTCAGGCAGAATAGCCTAATTAATCGAAACTAGTGAACAAAAAAGGAATACAGAGATCTGCCGCACGTTGTGGTTAAAGCTAAGTTAATTACAGGAATGATTTTCCTTTCTATTTACATGAGAAGTTACATTTGTTTGTTTTAGTTTTTATTATGGGGTCAATACAGTCAATTTCACTTACTGTACAGTACAAGTTATGTACTTCTAGACCATACTTCTAAAAACGTCATGATTGATTTAATTTTTACATACAATCGTATTATATAGGCTTAAATACCAACACAAGGATATTATATTTAATCTGATTATGATAATATGCTTTGAAAGGAAATACTTAAGAATTTTATTAATGACTGAAGTTTTCTTAATCTGCTCAAACTAAAACAAGAATATGTTTTGTTTAAACATGGGCAGGGCATAGTTGCGCCCCAAGGTCAGATAAAATGCAGCAGATAAAAAAGGGTCCCTATTTTGTGGGCATAGTTGCGCCCCGTTCCCATCAGGTAGAGAAAAGGGGATGGCATAGTTGCGCCCCGATGAAATAGGTAGAGAAAAAGATACTACGGACACTCGAGCCTCGTAATCAACCAACCTTATTGATTTCTTTTGCGATTTAATATTCATTATCGATACCGTTAAAATTAACACGATGAAGTTTGCAATATTTTATTAACTGTTTTTCTACTGTTTATGCAGTGATTATCGATAGCCTACCGTTAAAATGAACACCATGAAGTTGGCAGTACTTTATTAACTGACATATTCAAATGAGTGAGCCGTTGGAATATGGGGGCTTAGCAGCCTTTGACATTTTATTAATGATTTTCACACCGTCTGTGGCGTATAGTGAGGTTAATTTAAAACGAATGTTAAGTTCAATGAAAAGGGTAAAGAGTTAATAATTCACAATGGTTCTAAGTTTCAATTTTCGAAACCCTGTACCGTAGGATTAAGATATCGATGTAGAAACAAAAAATGTAGTTCACTTATTGCGTGTGATCGATAAAAAGTGTTATTTTAAATAGTAAAAGTGATCATATGCTAGGCCTACCTGATTTCAATGCAGCTATCACTGTAATATTTGTAAATAATTTGTTTATATTATGACAATCACTTTCGTGTGTACTATGCCCATCGGGGCACAACTATGCCATGTCCCTTCTGCTACATGATTTCTTCGGGGTCAATTATGCCATGCCTAGGCCTCCCAATTGACCGCGGGGCGCAACTATGCCATACCGTTAAACATTTAGATCACCAAATTAATTTGCATATAAATATTTCCAACTGTATTTTTCTTACATATAAACTAGTTATATTCATTTACATTAGATATGTAATACATTTAATCCGAATTTGTTGGTTTGAGTTTAGTGTTACAATTATTGTGGTCTGAAATACTTCCGTCATTTTGTTCGTGAGTATCAGTTTGTTTTAATCCACCACCTGGTTGTGGACGGATCACGGAGACGTCATTCAACGCCCGTGGACTGTTGAAGGTGAACCAATGCTTTCCACGTGCTTCCACCCCTCTTTCTTTCTCAGTTCTAGATAATGTGTAAGCGTATATGCAAACGCATGAACTTTCGGGTCCTACATATGAGCTAATGTAGCCGATTAGTGTTCATAACTTGTTTCTCTTTGCAGTGGAGGGCCTGGTGGTTCCTATTATGGCAATGCATACGGATATGCGAGGGACTCAGAAAGCCAGCCATCTTCTTCCCAGCAAGGCTCATACTCCCCGCCATCTGGATCGGCGTCGTCTTCGCCAGTGACGTTCAGGGACCAGGACACTGATGCCACATACAACGCCCAGCAACTGGCGTACAAGGGCTACCAACACTACCAGAAGAGATGAGCAGTCACCAGCCAGTCAGGCGGGAGGGCAAGGCAAACTTGAGACTGATCCAAATGCATACGTGCCTCAGTGACTTTCTGGGACACTTAAGTTGTTTTAGTTACCTGTAAAGTTGTTACTTCGATAACCCAGTGAACTGAACATGCAGTATTTACTCGACGTGAGGTTCTATTTGAGTTTAGGTGCCAAATAAGTTCCGTGTTTTCATTTCGTGAATTACATACACAGTGCGCCCGCCAAACAATGAGACGGATTTATGTCTAGATTCTACTGGTAGATTAGCGAAATAATTATTATAGATGTCGTTGGTAGAATGTGGTTCTTTCAACAAATATTCACTCGTCTTTGTAATAATTTAGTAGCATTTGTTTTTCTTTCTACTTGGTTATTTAAAGATACTGTATCAAATAGGCCTACTAGGTTATTTAGCGTTGATGGAATTGATGACAGCGAGATGAGACTGAGGATTCGCCATAGATTACCTGACATTTGTCTTATGTTTGGGGAAAACCTCGGAGAAAAAAACATAACCATGTAATAAGCCTAAGCGGGAATCGAACCCACGCCCGAGCGCAAGCAAGCGCCTTAGCCGACAGAGCTTAGTATTTGTTTTATTGCCAGTATATTAAGTGGGGGTTTGAGTTTTTATTTTAAATTGAGCATGTAGCGTAATTTAATTCTACTTTAAATAGAGGAAATCTACCAAAGAAATGTATCGTAATAAGACTTGGGATTTTAGGCACGTTTAGACGCCTAAAATAAGCTAGTAAAATAATTAAATATGCACTTAAAATAATATAATAGGCCCTAAAATATTTTTTCTTAATAAAATAGTTAAGTAATAAAAAATTACAACACTTTCATTCATAATTTTCCTTTCCAATACATAACAGTAATCTTTTCCAAATTGTCCACTGTCAAAGTGTCTTTTGTCAGTCAATATAACTTTGAATATGGAAAAGGGACGCTCCTCGTATGGTCTACTGAGATTAGAAGGGCATAGCTAAACTTACATTTTTCATTTCAATTTCTACAGGAAAAAATGATTTGTTCATCAAAAGTCACCCAAGGAATTATAGTGGCCACTGCCGTATAAGATTAGGATACTCTTTGATGATTACTGTCTAGGCATCTCGGAACATGCAGTGATAGATATTCTTTGAAAACTTTATTATATTATATTCTATACACAATGAATTTATATGCAGGAACTGTATGCAATTTTACATAAATTAATCAACACCAGGGCAATATCTATTACGTTGTTCACAATATACTTTTTAGGCATGTATCTTAGGTTCTTTTTTTTAATAATAATTTTCATAATTTACATTAAATGAGAAAGATCTCATCCATCGAAATAGAGTTAGGAAATGATCCCAGGATGGAGGTAGCATTCCCTTGCTGTTGACGAAGGAAATTGATACATTTAGGATAGCCGGTATGCATCTCTATATTTTTTCAACTTCACTTTAAACAAGCAGTAAGACAACAGTACATATCTGAATCATGACAGTTTTATGTTTATTGTTTGTCTATAAGACTAGGCTAACCGATACTACTGGTATTTTACAAATTGAAAAGATTTAAAAAATATGTTTGTAATTTAAAATGTTGGTTATAGATTTTAACTGTACATAACACAGACGTGAAGGAAAGTGCATTATTCAATTTGTGCAAACATTTTTAGAATTTATTTTTAATATGTGGACACTAAAAACCATTAAATGGGCACTAAAAACCCAAATAGATATTTTAGGGTACTATAAAACTCTAGGCCTACTAATCTTCATGGTTTTCCATTAAACGTGGACATATTTTAACATTTATTTTTATTAATGCTTAAGGAACAATTACCGTAAAATCTCAGGTCTAATCTTATATATAGAAATAATAGTGAATATTCGAGTTTCGTGCAGATCCTTGATTGTTCATGCACATAATTGTTGATTTTCGATCGGTTCGACGCGCCAGTATGATGCGGAACAAATTTTTAACACCCACGTTTCGAAGTCGGTAATAAAATAGCCTTTTTATTGTTTTTTTCTGTAGCATGAAAATGAATCCGTTCTTTCTGCTTTAATAGTGAAGAAATTTCCACTGGTAAACTTTCTTCTACTCCCCTAGGTGAAACTGGTCCTAAAAGGAGAACATTTCAGGAACCTTAACTACATCCAACGCTATGTGACCGACTAATGAAGATAAAATCTAGGGCTTGTGTAGAGTTTTCATAAACGATAACGTCATGGGAATTATATTAAAATCATATGATACATATTCAGATATATGGATTCGCCTTTTAGTAATAAATTCAAGCTCATTTTTTAGCGAGCTCACTGTGTATAATGAATGACTACATGGTAGCGAACCGTGGCAAAAATTGTAGAATTTTCATCTAGAAATCGGCGGATCCGCATTCGGTTTCCAGCTGAAAAGTTAAGATCTATTTTCTTTCAAAAGACTATTTCCATAGGTTTTCTCTCTTGTATTATTTATCCTATGTTATATTAAGCCGTCTTTCTAACCCATGGGCAGAAAGTCATGTTACTTAAGAACGACTAGTATTAGCTATGAATCTGAAAGCGTTTGTTCAACTTCGAGAAGTCTCAGTGAATTTTAAAGTTAAATAAACTAAAATAATCATAGTTGATAGTGGTAGACATTGAGAAAATCTTCTAATAATTTATTTTTTATAATATTTTTTACTTAATGTTGAAGGAATTTCTGTCTGTTACCTCTTTAAGAACTGAATTCGTCCTTATCTAACACGAATTTTACTTTTAACTGAGATATCACATGAAGAAGCAACAAACCGCACTTTGGATTATAGGCCTAGGTGTGCCATTTATTATTAAGTAATATTAAATATTTCCTTAGCAAACAAGATATCTCCAGAATTATTATTTATACGTTATCATAAATTATTAATTAATTTCTCCCTCCTGAGATATAGTTTTTAATTTCTTTTTCTTTCTGAGCACTTTTTCGTAAATATTAATTACAAAATTTAATAGACACTACTGAATCTGTATCAATGGAAATTCGATCAAACTGTAACTCATTCAATTAACAAATTTTAAGCAAGAAATAACGTGATCTCAAAAGAACATGGAATACATTTATTGCCATTAAACAATATATATATATAATTTGAACTGATAATGGAAATTACGGGAAAACGGCTCAACAAATTTTAATGAATGACCCGTCATTTTGAAGCTTGGCATCGAAGGATCTTCAGAAAAATAGTAACTTTCAGTGAGCGTTAGTTTTCCTATATAATTTTCATATTTTACAAAATCCATCTTTCGTCAGTTTTGAGAACTAATTGAATTTCTGAATAAAACAAAACACACACTACAATAAACAATAGGCTATTAAACGAAGGCCATGACCTACAGAATTGCTGGCATATTTAGAGCTCAAATTCAATTGGTTATTAAAAACTTCAAGACTTACTAAAAATAATTTACAGGTCTGATTCTCCGGTTTGTAATTTTCTGAGTACTTCTGTGTATTGGATATTAAAACTGTTGTTCGAAAGCATAGCAAACCTGACATTTTTTTTAACTTTCGCCTACAATCCACAATGACCTGAAATAGCTATTGCTTTACTCCCACATGAAAAATCATCCTGACAATGTTACTTGCGTTTTCGCGTTGAAACTCAAAAACTGAAGGCGGCTAGGTTCAAGAAAAAGTATTTGGCATAAAAAAAACATTCAGAGGGAGTATGTTTCATTATTATGGAAGCAAGTAACTTTCAAAAGTATAGTATTTTTCATTGAAAATAAACCTAAAAAAAAAAAAAATATTTGGACATCTAATGAACTTAGTTTGCAGCATTTGCTGCACAAGCCACTAGTAGATTTATATTAAAAAAAATCAAGTTTCCATGACACAAAACAGCAAAAACTAATAAACTCACTTATGTGCAAGAAACAATTTTACTATACAGATAAAGTTACTTTTTCTTAAATTTTGATGTATTTTACATGCAATTGAGAATTTAATAGTTCTTTTAATATGCCTAAATCTTTTTATATACATTCATACTTTTCACAACATTAATATTTTATATCAGTATATTACAGTAATTTTTATTTTTATTTATTGTTACGTGTTGATTATCTACATAATTTCTGTAGTGTGTGTTATGAGAGTGAATGTTAAATTTTGTATGGAAGTCATCCACTTTGTTTAATAAAAATATAATGCTTAGTATGAAAAAGGAAAGAGGAATAAAAATTCTATAAACTTTAAAGTTGATCTATGCGATTCCCTGTCTGACAATCTCTTTAAGGTTTCAAAAGCTTTCTTTTGTAACTTGTTGAGTACAGATGGAATTATCCGAAAGAGCATTTTCATGCACCAAATAGGAATAGAAGAGAGCATAATGAGCAGATAGTGACTGCTTTCCACAAACTAAATGTTTAATTTTTCTTAATAATAATTAAATTTCTGTGCAAAATTTTTTCCATAAAAGTAAAAAGACTATTAAAATTGCAATTATATACATATAACACAGTGGTGTAATGGTTAACACCTCGATCCCAGGCGTTTTTCATTGCCTTTCAAGTCTCTCCAGGCAAAGCTGGATAGTACCAATTACAAAGACATGACCTCCTTCCTTCCCAATCCTAGAATCCTTCATAACACAATTTCATTATCTTCTTCTCACTTGTGAGGTTCAGACTTGTCTTCGGACAGTTGACTAACCAACAACTTCTCACCTTTCGTAATAGGCTGGCCATCTCTTCGAGAAGTATAGCAACTAGCTGAGCGTGCTCCCCTCTATCGAGAGGAAAGAGTATTAGAGGCAATTCCTGTTAAGCGAAAACGCCTAACAAAACAAATAGATGGAGAATAATTTTTTGGGTTTATTTTGACTTAAGGGTATATGTACGTGAACGACCACAGATATTATCAGAAAATGGAGGCTTTAAATTTCTAAAATTTTACAAGAAAATGAACTCACAAGTGAACAAAAATTATGATGTACCATAACAAGACTTATTAGAACTTAAATAGCTGGTAAAAGTATAAAAAAGTTACTAATAACAATTTATACAAACCAGTTTTATCACAGTACGGAATAAATTATGCAATTATAACATATGGTAACCATAACATTGTTAGGGTTTCTCTGACGTCTTTAATTTTCTTACTGAATGTAATAAACACTTATTTCTAAAACGTGGACTACTATCAGAAATGTAGAGTTGTTAATTTGGATATAATTAATTTTTTATTTGTGGTATACAAAAATTTATGAAAATTTACATAATTTCTTTTGATCTATTTTTTTATTTTCAAAGATATGGGTATTTTTGTAGTCTATGTTCTGCATAAATGCATGCTAAATCAGTGTGCAACATTTCAGCGTTCTATCTCTAATGACTGTGGAGATATGAAATAATGTGTGGAAAATTTTCAACTTTTGGGAAATTTAATTTAAAGTTAAAAGTATCTTAGCTGACCTGCATTGTGTTAGAATATGCCAATTTAAATAGAACAAATAAATAAACTATATATCACTGGATTTAGAAAAATCTGCATAATTTCTTAATACAAAAAAAAAACAAAGTATTTTTTCAAAAATATTCACGTGCAGTACATAAACCCTAAACACATTTTTTTTTTTACTTTTATCCGTGGGATAACCAGGTTCTCAGATAATGGGGCAGAATTTTCTGTTATTTCTTCGTTTAAATCACATTATCGCCAAATCATTATATAATATTCATAGACTCATCACCATTATCTTTCTAACTAAAGTATTTTAGAGACCTAAGGAACAATTTTCAATACCGGAAAAGTCAGAAATAGACCAAACTGAATGTAAATATGTTCAATTTTTGTCAAGATACAGCAATTTTATCCCACAACATTATTTTATAGATTAATTTGGTAATTACCATTTTAAAATTTACTCAATATATTATATCAATAAAATTATATAGAAAATTCAAATTATATTAAGATTGCAAGTTATATTGTGACTTTCTGCTCATGTTCTGTACAACACAGTACGGTATTTCAAAAACGGCTTCACTTTCTTAAAATATTTGCAATGTTATACTACCATGGGATACAAATTAATTCATTTTCTTCCGTTGCTTACGGAATATTTGTAACAATAATGGTGACAGCTATTTTTTTATTGATGTATGAAAATATTGCATGTTCATTATACTTAAAAGAAGTAATTACTTAATATTTGTGTATATATAGCAATATAAATAATTTTCTCTAAGCCTAAGTAACTAAAATGAGTAATTCAAGTATAGTTTACATAATTATGAATTTTAAACGATGCAAATTTCGACATCTTATATCTTGAATTTGACTGAACTTTAAACCAAAATCAGTCAACTACTAGATTAGAATAGATTGTGGAAGTGTATCAGTAACTGACCATGTAAAACAGCGGTCATTAGCACAGTGCACCCTGGGGCTAGCGTCCCTTACCCGCGCATAAGACATTGCACTATCGTGCATCTGTGGCTGCTGGCGGGTATGCTTTCTCTCTCTCCCTTTTGCACGATGGTGCATATTCCGAGACAGTCCTTAACTTTTACCCATTTCAGCGCATGCTGATGACCACTGATGTAGAACATTGATTTCAAAATCTGTTGTTCTTTACTATTAAATGAGTATTTGTTTTATATACAACTTTCCTTTATGTTATATGTTTTAAGTTTAAGTATTTTATTTTAAGGTAGATAATTGTATTGTTTTCATAAGAACCATGACAGTTTTTATGTATGTACATATTACCAGTAAATACTCTATTTAATAGAGTATTATTTTATGTTACTTTCTTTACAGTGAGTTTTATACAATTTAAATTGTAGTTACACTTTCTATTTTATGTATGTATTTTGTAACTTGTTTAATAAAAGACTTTACAATTTTTGTCAGTTTTCACATGGTAATAAGGAAGAGCCAAAATTTTAGGAAGAATCGTTCGTAATATAGTAAATTACAATGATCAAACATTTCTCATTTCAGGGAAGGAAAAAGAGAGTATATCGGCGATTAAAAAGTGATACCTCTTATCTACAACATAATTAGTTTAACTACGTTATTATTTAGATTAACTACAATATTATTATTTTTACATTGAGAAGTTAACAAGTATTTTGTCCTGGAGTAGATCTTGCAAAGCAGGAATATATAAGCCTATAAAAAGTTTGGATAATTTGAGAAAAATTAATTTTTAAAACAGTTTGTGATTCACTTGAAAATTTACACATACGAGGTATCACTTCTTAGCCAACGATATACAGATTCATATTAAAGATTATTATTCTCAATTGAGTCATCTAGAATCAAACTGCACTTTCTCCAAGATTATGAAATATGGGATTACGGTATTTTTCGGTGCAGAATTTAGCAGAGAATGTGACACACTGCTCGTTTTGAGTTAAACTGCACATTATTTGCGTTAACTTTAGAAGTAAAATCACCATTTGGTTTTGCGTTAACTTTAGAAGTAAAATCACCATTTGGAGTCTAACTGCACTAGTATTTCGTCTTTTATGAAAAAAAATAATGTTTTTGGAGAAAGTGCAGTTTGATTCTAGGCCACTAAATTGTTAAATCTCGGTTCCTTTCGTATTGTTTATTCCGAAATATAACAAATGACAACCATTGTGTTTTTTTTCCATTTTTATAAGTTAAAGGGCGACAGTGTGTTACTTAAGAGAAACCGGAAACATTAAGCCCTGAGCATGAGCAGTATGTTATACCTGTAACTTGGAAAATTGAGATTGCCAAAATGCTTCTGGGTTTGTATTATACTTACTTACTTACTGGCTTTTAAGGAACCCGGAGGTTCATTGCCGCCCTCACATAAGCCCGCCATTGGTCCTATCCTGAGCAAGATTAATCCAGTCTCTACCATCATATCCCACCTCCATCAAATCCATATTAATAGTATATTCCCATCTACGTCTCGGCCTCCCTAAAGGTCTTTTTCCCTCCGGCCTCCCAACTAACACTCTATATGCATTTCTAGATTCGCCCATACGTGCTACATGCTCTTCCCATCTCAAACGTCTGGATTTAATGTTCCTAATTATGTCAGGTGAAGTATACAATGTGTGCAGTTCTGCGCTGTGTAACTTTCTCCATTCTCCTGTAACTTCATCCCTCTTAGCCCCAAATATTTTCCTGGGAACCTTATTATCAAACACCCTTAACCTATGTTCCTCTCTCAAAGTGAGAGTCCAAGTTTCACAACCATACAGAACAACCGGTAATATAACTGTTTTATAAATTCTAACTTTCAGATTTTTTGACAGCAGGCTAGATGACAAAAGCTTCTCAAACGAATAATAACAGGCATTTCCCATATTTATTCTGTGTTTAATTTCCTCCCGAGTATCATTTATATTTGTTACTGTTGCTCCAAGATATTTGACCTTCTCCACCTCTTCAAAAGATAAATTTCCAATTTTTATATTTCCATTTCGTACAATATTCTGGTCACGAGACATAATCATATACTTTGTCTTTTCGGGATTTACTTCCAAACCTATCTCTTTACTTGCTTCAAGTAAAATTCTCGTGTTTTCCCTAATCGTTTGTGGATTTTCTCCTAACATATCCACGTCATCCGCATAGACAAGCAGCTGATGTAACCCGTTCAATTCCAAACCCTCTCTGTTATCCTGGACTTTCCTAATGGCATACTCTAGAGCAAAGTTAAAAAGTAAAGGTGATAGTGCATCTCCTTGCTTTAGCCCACAGCGAATTGGAAACGCATCTGACAGAAACTGACCTATACGAACTGTGCTGTGCGTTTCACTGAGACACATTTTAATTAATCGAACTAGTTTCTTGGGAATACCAAATTCAATAAGAATATCATATAAAACTTCTCTCTTAACCGAGTGGGTTTGTATTATTCTAAGACAAAATTTATTATCACTGACGAACGTTATTGAATATGTAATAACTATTTCGCTGTATTAATATTTTAAATTTTGGTGGTAAATTACCTGATTGGCTAGTTTCGACTGGTTTGCATCATCCTCTGAATCCTAAACTTTTTATACTTTGTAGAGAAGTAGCAGCTTTTGTAGAATTGCAATTCGTAGAAGAGGTTGTAGTATCAATAGAATGCATAACAATAAACTGGAGTTCGATTTGAAGTGTATCTGACATACAGGCTGATTCACGAGGATTTACCGTCCCTTACAGAGCTTATTTCTAAAGACATTGAGCAAAACTGTCACATAAATATTTGTCCTAATCTCAATATTTTCAGAATTACAGTAATTTAAAGCTGTTTGTAAAATACCATTATTCTTGAGTTTTAAGGGTGAAAGAATATTACAGATAATGAATAAACTATTCAGGAGTATCATTCTTTAATTAGCTAGTATTCTGAAGTTAAAAATGTGTTGTGAATTCTATAGTTGCTTCTTACAGATTTTTTTTATATTTATTAACTACAAAATTACATAAATCACTCATTTATCACAAGAATTGTTACAAATGACGCCAATCATTCTTGTAAATTATTTAAGACTGTACATTAGGATCTTAATTAAACGGTAAAGAATCAAGTTTCTAACAATTTTTGTGATAAATGCGTAAGAATGATGTTATTTTTAGTTAAAAATTGGAAAATAAAATCTGAACAAGGCAATTAACAACACATTTTTAGCTTTAGAACACTAGCCAATTAAAGATATGACACTCCTGAACAGTTCAGTTTCTATTTGTTATATTTTTTCTCTTAAAATTAAAGAAAAATGGTAGACAGGCAGATCATTTCAAACACGTTACAAAGAACACATCACAGCCATAACAAAATTACAAAACACTTCCACATATGCAGAACATATCATAAATGCTAACAACACCTACAGAGACATCAAGACAGACATGGAAATTCTACACATTCAACCAAAAAGCCAGAAACTAAACACACTAGAACAATACGAAATATACAGACACACAAAAACACACCCAAATGAAATTCTCAACACACAACTCAATTTCAGAACACACACACTCTTTGACTCCACATTACACTACAAAAACACACCTCCACAGGAAACAAAACAAAAGGCGCCAAGACCAGCAACAATCAGTTCTGAAGATGGCCAATATCAGGCTGAAACATGTTAACCAGGTAATATAAAATTTAACACAAGAAAGACAATAATACGTTTTCCAAAGTGATATAGTGTTAAAAATTGTGTAATCAAGATGTATGTAGAGAAAAGGTATTTTACTAACAACTTCAAATTAGTGTAACTTAGAAAATATTGAGATTAGGACAAATGTTTACATAACTATTTTGCTCAGAATGTCTTCGGAAATAAGAATCTCCGTAAGGGACTGTAAATCCTCTTGAATTACTCTGTATACGGAATGGAAATGACATAACTGTGCATATTGAGTGGTTCAATAAAATACATTAAAATTATAAAAAAAAATTAGACCTATTATGCGTTTTGTGTTTGTGTCCGAGGCTAATTAGAAAATTAGGTGGAAGTCTGAGAGGTTTGGCAACAGCGCGTCGCCGGATCACGTACGAAAGCACACACGCACTCGATTTGAGCAGTAGAGTTCCAACCCTTATTCACTATCTCACACGCATCGTGAAAAGTTTTTTATCTGAGCGTCAGTTCTCAGTACTTACAGATGGCATTAAATCAACGCTTCGTCCAGTTTTAGCCGGAGTACCACAAGGATCTATACTGTCACCACTTCTCTTCAATATCTTCACATACGACATTCCATGTTTACAACCGTCACACATAGCTATGTATGCTGACGATACAGTTCTCTTTTATTGAGCTCAAGCAGACGGTGTTTTTTTTTTTTTTGGCTCTTTTCATCCCTTACGTATGGAGAAGTATTTCGTCGTCTTCCATCTCCTCAATCAAAGACATTTAATTAATCTTTTACGTCTACTCATTAAACTCATTCTGTTAAACACAATCTTCCTCTAGAACAGCAGTGGCGAAAATGTGGCTCACGAGCACATTGTGGCTCGCATTGATAGCTATGCATTTCTCTTGCTTCCTACCTTCTTCAACCCCCACCCTCTCACTCACTGGAGTCAAACTCCGTTCCATTTGTATTTGTCTCTGACCTGCGAGTGGCGTATCGTCGCAATGTCTCTCTCGAAACCATGTACCTCTACAAAAACGAAAGTTTCAAAGTAGGTTGGGAAGACGCATTTTTTTGCTGCCAATATGATGAGAATATTAAATGTATGATTTGTTCACAAGTATTACGAGGAAAACGGATGTGAACATAAAACGGCATTAACTTATATTATATGTTACTCATGAAACATTAAAAGGTTAAGTGTTGTTATTATTATTGTTATTATTATTACTATTATTATTATTATTATTGTTATTATTATTATTAATAATATACGTCAATCATTTTTCAGCAGATGTACGAATAATACAGTTAGATTTTCAATTTAAACTCACAGATTTACAACGTGATGTTAAGTGAAAGTTATATGTAAGGAATTGAAAAATGTTGAACTTTTCAAATCTTTGCCAAAAAAAAAAATAAATAAATAAATATCCGAAGCTTCCTTCATTCGCTATAACTTACGTTTGTGAAAAATTATTTTCAACAACGAAGATAGTAAAAACCAAATTTAGATCACGACTGACAGACAAATACCTTCGTGATCAACTACGACTGGCAGTAAGTATCATCATTCCTGATTTTGAAACTCTGTCGCAGAGACATTCTGAAGACAGTTAAGTTTAGGTTGTGATAATGTGTCCTATGTCTTCTTATTCATTTCTTTCTTCGTTACACGTACTAAACATCAGTTTGTAGCCTTGTACTGTATAAAATTATATTTGAGTGCTTGACGTAAGGAAAATGAAAATCCGTTAATAAGTCAGATAGTTGCTTCACTTCCCCTTCGGGTGTCCGCCTCCCTCCATAGGTGCTATGCACGTTGCAGCTTACACAGTGGCTCGGCGCACGATCACATTTTCGCCACGGCTGCTCTAGAACGATGCGATTGCGAATCAACAAATCGTAGACGCTCCGAGCAAAATGGTAACCAACGATTATCGTTCAACGTTTCATCGTTCAACAATAATCGTTTAACGATCATCGTAATAGTCGCACCGAGGAAAACGTACCTTCAGTCCTGAGACATTTGTTGTTTTATATTTAAAGTTCAATATAATTCTACACTTCAAAAGGAAAAGGTCACTGGCATAAGTAAAAATGTTGAAAAAGTTCTGCAGGTTACAGTTAGGACACAAATGCAGGTATATTATATTATACTTCTCGAGTCTCTACACATACATTTTGTAAGAAGAGTCTAGGGAGCGCAAGCAATTCTGCTCCTGGCGAATGAGGGCGGAATTAATATTTATTGGTTTCATAGTTCATTATCGCTATAATCTTGAATGAGTGAAGCGATTATAGTAAATTTCAGTTCGTTTTGCACTAAAAAAAAAAAAAATATTAACCTATTTCTTGCATTTATCTTCGAGTTTATGGTGGAATTTAATATACTTCATTAAAATAATAAATGAACTTTATCAATTTAATATTTCAATAATGGAAGGAAGATGTTAATTTTTCCAAAAGAACACGACAACGAAAGTGTAACATATTTTGTCATCTGCTAGGAGAGATCTGTGATGATGAGGCGATAGTAGCGATCCTAGTGGTGGGAAACTACCCATGTTTGCATTTTTACTACATATTGAGCTTCGCGACTGTATATAGTAGACTGTGCTTATATCGTGTATCTTCGCTTTTATCGTTACTCCAATATGCACACCTTAGTGACAATGCATGGTTCAATTCTCTCTGATATAGCATCGGCGCTTCTTTTATCGTTTATCGTTGCTCCAACGTGAACGTACCCTTAGTCCGCATGAGAGGGCGTGGTATCTTCCACAGGCACCTTCGCACAATTTACACACGCACTCTGCACTGGGCTCATGGTAGCCTGTCGTTTTGCAGATCCTGAAATGAAAACCATGCACTTGAGATCACAATCTCACGAAAAATCGAAAATCGAAAAATCGAAAGAGAATTGGGAGGACAAATTTAAAAGGTACGCAAAACGCGTCCTTGCAAGGGGTTGGGGCTGTACAAAACTAAATATGTGAGCTCCAAGCCTGTTGGCCACTAGTCTCACTCCGGGTTACGCTGCTCCACTGAAAGAGCTCTAGAAAATTTTGAAGGGGATGCCGAAATTGGACGTAACCTCTTAGGTACCACATACGCGAGGGGGACGGGGCGAGGAGGAGATGGCTGGTGTTTGCCGTTAGGATGGCAAGACGCTGTCATCTGTTGTTCGATGACAAGGCATGTGAAGGCCGTCGGAAGAGGCGCCGTGAATTCTGAATCTGCAATTTGAGAGGTCCCTGTCCTTTCAAATTGCAACTAATTGAGTGACCTCGTACATTTAATAGACAATTTAGAGGTTCTGAACTAGGGCATACGTCGTTTACAAGAAAAGGGGAATATATATGGGGAAGGGCATATAGGTCACACGCCGACCCCTCCAAATAAGAACCAGGTATCTTGCATTTCATGTTCCAGATATTGAGTTTTGTTGATAATATGTAGTTTTGTCAAATTTCTTTATGTATTGTGAATTAAAATAAGTGACTTTTCAATGATTGAGTTTTGTTGATAATATGTATTTTGTATTATATACTACAACCTCAGCATACAAGAACTTTGGTAACAATAATAAAGGAAAGATAAATTAAAATCAGAATCGTACGAATAATACTTATCGAGTAAAAGAGTGTTAACATTTAGGGGAAAACTATCTTTTATCTAAGAAAATCATTAATTTTGGACTAATTTAGTATTAAAATTTTTTCTTGTATTCTATCAAAAGAACAAGGTGTTAAACTCTGCATAATTATATTTCTTCCACTCTGCATAGTCAATTCAGAATCTATGTTCGGACTGATTCATGAGGAATGTTTATAGCAACGAGTTAGAAAGAGAAGACTATAGAGTGGCCATGTTGTACTGTACAGCGCTCTTTGCGGTGCCACCGCGAAACACGGCGGATCTGAGCTAAGCGCCCACCTTTGTAAAAATTCGTCTGCTTACAATGTTGTATAACGGAAGTAAGAAGTACAAAAAAACGAAGAAAAAACATGCCTGTTGTGTGCGCTGCATATAACTGCAATGTCAAAAGGAAAAAGACAACTGATATATCATATTTCATGTAAATTTTATGAAGTTATGTCCATAGTTTTGTTAATTAGCAGCATTTTTTTTTTCATGCATAAATGTGTAACAACGCCCGGCATAAACAAAATAAATGGTTCACTGGTAATGTACTTAAACTAAATACGGATAAAACCAATACAATTCCGTTTCAGACCCAGTGAAAAACAAATAGCAATACAATATTAAAACTGTATTTCGACACCGGCATCCTTTATTTCTGCTCCTTCTGTACTTACTGCTTATACAAGAAGACGATGAGCTGTAGCTTATAAGAAGTAGGCCTATTTCGAAGACGAACGATTAATCAAATAAATGGTTCACTAGTAATAAAGTTAAACTAAATACGGATAAAACTGCTACAATTCCGTTTCAAACCTAGTAATAGCAATCAAATATTAAAATTGTATTTCGACACTCGCATCCAAAATAACGCAAAACTCTGGGGTAGATCGTATTGTTGTTAGTATTTTGACTGGAAGGACATGAAAGACATAATTGAGCACCCACGTGCAATAATGGGGTAAGTATGAATATATTTCGTAACTACTTACCCCATTATTGTACGTGGGTGCTCAATTATACACTAATAATTATCTGTGGTGCCACAGCCCTTGAAAGGCTCAGACAGACCACCCGGCTGTTGGCCTCACGTTCACATTTCGATAATAATTATACTTTACTGTAACAAAAAAACTGAAAGCGTGTTTTGTCATGTTTCACCCACGTTACAAGCTTGGAGGTAAAGGTTGTTTACTACAGATAGGGCCTACTTTCATTCTATATCTTATGGTATAGTAAATAGTTTTGCAACGTGTAGAGACTGGGAAAACAATTTAATAAAATCATCCGAATCATACTCGTTCATTTTATAGGCAATCTTGCAGGTCGCATTTAAAAGAACCTAGGAATATTAACATTTTCTTCAGTATATTTGCTAGGACTTCTTGTCATACTACATGACAATTTTGCTTAGGTTATTCTTTTAAGCATTCCTTCTAGGAATAATTCAAGTGTTTTAAATTTAGCGTACATAAGTTTAGATTAAGTTCCTAGCACGTATTTGACGAAATACTAGGTTTTTCCACTTCAGTTTAACTGTTTTATGCAAACGAAATTAAGACAGCTGACGATTCTAATGTCAGTTATCACCACGCCCACTTTGTTTTGGGCGCATAAGTTCATTACCGACGGTCGTTCAATTTCCTTCAAACATGGCGGCGCAATGACCACTCTATATCTTTCTCTTTCTAACTCGTTGGTTTATAGTTAAAAACTTTACAGAGCCACCTTACGTCGAAAGTGTCAATTTCGAGTAAGAAATTTTCCGTGTAGTTTGTGCGTTCTCCGATAGATGGCGGAAGGAATTCAATCTAGTTTGTCGACAGGAGGTAAGTGGCCTCGTTCGCTTCTGGGTTGAACGGCCCTCATTCTAGTACGACATTTGAAGGAGCGCTACTGGAGGAATGTCCAAGCGCGGCCAACTTGCGCAAGTCTTCTTCACGGTCAAGAAACAAGGCCAAGGTGGAAGATTGGAACGCGAGGAATTCGGCTGTGATGTAAGCATGCAGAGGTGCACACTCAATGGGATCACAGAAATATGCCCAGGCAAAAGGGCTAGCTAATGAAGAGTACAATGCATCATGATGAACAGCAAATTGCTAATTAATCAAGACATAAGCACGTGCGCTGAGAGGTGAAGAACTCGTTTTTTTAATAAAGGGAGTTAAAGCTTTCTGTGTACACGGCAAACTAGATGCTACGTCAGTGTTGGAGTCGGGAAAGTAGGTGAAGACGGTGGCAAAAACTAGTATACAAATTGATGACACTGACCTTAACATCTGTTGCCTATCTGTTTGTCCTCTGACATATTTTGGAAACCCTTTTTAAATTTATATATCTTCTCACCATTCGTGAGCTGCCACAAGGGACAAAGAGTACTTAACCATAGAAATTTCTACAAGTTCATGAAAAAACCATTAATTTTGTTTTAACAATGAAATTCTTACAAGTACATAGCTGCAAATAATTTTTTTTTAGATTAGTGGAAATATACCTATTTTTAGAAAGTTAAGTGTTACAAAACAGTAAAGAATGCTACTGAACGTAGTTTGATTTCGAATATAGGTGATTCTTCAGGAGAGCAATTGATCCTTTCAATGCAGCTAAGGTTACAATCGGAATAATAGATGTAGGTATTCCAAGCCTCTTAAACACATCTTTCATGAAGAGAGTAGCGGTACCTCTTGCTCCAACCAGAAGTCCGATTACTTCAAGCTCTTTTAGCTGGTATTTTTTGAGGTAATAGGGAATGGTAGGATTGTAGATATTCTTTTTTTCATTATCCACTTCTGCTGGCTGTTCCTCATCCGTTTCGAAACGCACAGTGGGATCAATTATGTATCCAGATCTTGTAGATTCCTTGAAAGACCTACTGATACTCTGTACTTCAATTCTGGATAGAGAATATCCTCTTCATAATCTGCATATTTATAGCATACACAGCTGGTTGAATTGTTTATGCCTTAAATTTAATTAACTTACTTGTTTTGTATTATACATATAGTTCAACTGATGAATGATCGTTTGCGTTTGTAAATTTAATAATCTGATTGGCTATGTATTGCATACTTTTAGCCATCGATGTAGCTCAGTCGGCAGACTCGCTGGGCTTCTGATCCGGAGCTGCGTTCGGGCTTGGGTTGGATCCGCCTTTGGTCTTTGGTTTCTTCCGAGGTTTTCCACAGCTGTGGCACTGAAGCCGGATGGTCTATGGCGAGTCCTTGGCATCAACCCCTTTGATTTGATTACGCCCCTTTGATTTGATTACCTGGGTGGGTTTTTCCGAGGTTTTCCCCAACCAAAAGGTAAATTTTAGTGGGTTATTTTACGACGCTTTATCAACAACTTAGGTTATTTAGCGTCTGAATGAGATGAAGGTGATAATACCGGTGAAATGAGTCCAGGGTCCAACACCGAAAGTTACCCAGCATTTGCTCATATTGGGTTGAGGGAAAACCCCGGAAAAAACCTCAACCAGGTAACTTGCCCCGACCGGGAATCGAACCCGGGCCACCTGGTTTCGATGCTAGACGTGCTAACCGTTACTCCACAGGCGTGGACCCCAAAAGGTAAATGCCGGGTAATATTTTGGCGAATACTCGGACCTCACCTCATCTCACTACATCTCGCCAAAATATTGTAAAAAAATTGCACAAAATTATAAAAATTGTAGAAAATTACTAAATTGTAAAACTATAAAAATTTGTAAAAATTGTAATTGTAATATTGTAAAATTTTGACTTGTTCCACATCTTAAAGCTTCATTAATTATGTAAGATCTATGGAATAAAATAAATGAATGAATGAATGAATGAATGAATACCTCCTCGTCAATAGGAATTTTATGGGGATAGTGATAGACCACAAACTGTAACACTAGAAAGGATGACGATTATGGTGACAATAATGATGATGATGAAAATGAGATGATGGTTTTATATATTTTGAAATACATATCTTTCAGAAAAAAAATGTAATTATGACAATGACTCAACATCTGTTTTGTTTATGTTCGTTCTCTGACAAATTAAGAAAAAAACTTTGTAAATCCTGCTGTTCTGTATTTCAATCCAGAAGAGAATAACAGAAAAATGTACGATATATGCTGGAAATGAGACAGCCATTGATAATAATTTTTGTAGATGAAAGTAGATTGAATTTCCTATTCGACATATGTTTAAGCAGCGAAGGGTCTTCTTTGTAAGTAAAATTCAGTATTCATTGTTCTAAATCTAAAATATGATAGTTTCCAGTACTATGACAGGTAATGTAGAAGTGGAGATGAAATGTAAGTTAATTAAGAGGAATTAGAAAAAATTTAATTATGACAATGACTCAACATCTGTTTTGTTTATGTTCGTCCTCTGACAAATTAAAAAAGAACTTTGTAAATCCTGCTATTCTGTATTTAAATCCAGAAGAGAATAACAGAAAAGTGTAAGATATATGCTGGAAATGAAACAACCATTCACAATAATTTTATAGATAAAAGTTGATTGAATTTCCTATTCGACAATATCTTTAAGCAGCGAAGGGTCTTCTTTGTAAGTGGAATTCAGAATTAATTTTTTTAAATCTAAAGTATGATAGTTCCGAGTATTATGACAGGTAATATAGAAGTGGAGATGAAATGTACATTAAATAAGAGGAATTAATATCCACTATCTTGACTCGTATATTAATGTAGTGGACTGATCTCTTTGACTCTCTCAGCAAGGCAGTGTACCAAATGGCAGGTTCCTTCTCCTTATATATACTTCATGTATAGGTCCCAAAACTGTTTTTATAGCAAAAATTGGCAAAACAAATGTGGGGCTTATACATCAGTAAATACTGCAATTCAATTTACATACATAAATAATTCATGAGTTGTCTAGAAGTTATGAGTATAGAGAAATTTGGTCCATTCTGTTCTGAAACTTTTCCCCCGTCTTGACCTTTCAAAACTTTCAGATATTTAGACATTACATTGGGGATCCTAATACTGTACATGAATGGTGAATCCCCACTTTTATAAGATATGAGACCACTGTCGGTAGATGAAGACCTGATTTGAGTCTTGTATTAAAATTTTCATGAGTGTTTTGATTAATACTAAATGTATCTTTGCTTTTAATATGAAACATCATCAGGCAATCTATGTACTCACAATGTAAGGTCAAGATTTCTAAATTTTTTAAACTAATTTTACTTGGAGTTAATTTATGCACATCTGGCTTTGTCTTTAGAGATTTTATTTATAAAACAAAATTATGCTTAGCTTCAGATGAATTGTCTCAGAATATTAATCCGTACCCCATTAAAGAATGGATGTGTGGAATGTTTGCTACATTAAGGTTGCTTTTTATTTCATTTGTTTTATTTCATCTATTTTACACCAGCATTATAGGTTTGGGGTATGGAACAAATCTAAAGTTGTACAAAAATATACACTGTATGGTATGAACAGGTCAATTCAATTTATAAATATATGGCTAAAGAAAAATTGTGTTAATCCTGTTCTCAACCTTTTCCCTTGGCCCTTCAGGGCTTTTAGATAATTTTATTATTAAGCACTGCATTGAAAACCTTAGTATTTTAATAGTGCGCTATCTTCCTGTAACTGCAGAAACTAACTGATTGTAGATGGAGATCTGATTTTTTTGTTCTATTAAAATTTTGAATATTTTGTTTAGTGCTAAATATATCTTGATTTTCAACATAAAATATAATCGGAAAAAGAATATATTCATGACTTCATGAGATAATGTCAAGTTTTCTAAATTTCTGAAAACCTTTTTGCATGTTTTTCTCTTATGAACAACGGCTGCCATCATCCTTAGACTCATGTTTAAAAAAGATACAATGTTTTTAGCTTCGTATAAGTTACCGTAAAATATTAATCTATATTTTATTATGAAATCAAATATGGCATTTTTCTTTCATTTCATTTATTGTACTCCACACAATTTACATCAGTATTATAGCTTTAACACGTATAACAAGTCAAAAGTTATATAAAATTATACAATAGGTAGTATACTTCTACGAGTAATAACATTTCCGTATTTACTCCATATATAAGCCCCTCCAATGTATAGGCCTCACCCAGTTTTAATGGTCATTTAAAAAATAAATAATTGAAGATGCCTGCATGCTTTACCCATAGGAAAAGAGTACCCAAACGTCATCTGTTGGGATATTTCAAAGCATCATTGATAAAACAGGGAGAGGTATTCTTAAAATGTGGAATTCAAACTTAATTGATCTAAAGTACAATCTTTCCGAGTATTATAACATAATATACTGCTAATGTAGAAGTCGAGATAAAATATACGTTATTTAAGCGAAATAAATAACCTCTATCTTCATTCGTTATCATTATAGTGAACCGACCTCTTTGGCTCCATCAGTAAGACAGTGTATCACATCGTCGGCTCCTTCTCGTTACAGTAGTTCATGTATAGGTCCCACTCCTGTTTCTATGGCAAAATTTCACAAAAATGTGGGTCTAAACAAAAGTAAATACGTCAATTAAATTTACAAGCATAAACAATTCATGTGCATAAAGATTTTTTTTTTAATTCTGTTCTGAAATATTTCTCTTGGTTCTTCAATCATTGAAATAACTGGGCAGAATACTGAAGGCCATAATAAATTAATAGACTAACGGAGAGTATATGGAGATCTGATTTGTGTCTGTATTAAAATTATGAATATTTGGATTAATATTATTTTACATAAAATATCATCTGTAAGAAATGCAGTCACGAAGTAGTGTCAATATTTCTAAATATTTTTACATGCTGTCATTTTATGCACACCTGTCATTATCTTTATGGCTTCCTTTTGTAAAACAAAATCATGTTTCCCGTCAGATGAATTTCCCCAGAATATTAAGACATAAGGGAGGCATTCCATTATAGAATGAAAGTATAGAGATTTTGCCATTTTGAGAGTATTTCTTTTATCATTTTTTTTATTGTATTATATAGATCTTATATAAACTTCGTAGCTCTGAGATATGAAGTATGGAAAAAAAAGTTACAGAAGAATATGAAGACATTATTGCAAAAACAGTCCCAGTCATTTTTAACGAAATTGATTTAAGGACACATTTGCTACTATTTCAAATGTTTATAGACTCCAAAAATGACACATGTCAGGTGCAATAGCCACAAAGATAAACACCAGCTGCATGGAAACAGCTGACATGTGTTGTTCTATTGATTTTTATTGTTCTCCTGAAAAATATCAACTTTGACAAGGGTTGTTTTTGTAATA
The DNA here is from genome assembly GCF_040183065.1 of Periplaneta americana. Lineage (NCBI taxonomy): Eukaryota > Metazoa > Arthropoda > Insecta > Blattodea > Blattidae > Periplaneta > Periplaneta americana. The sequence goes on along the minus strand of NC_091120.1, from coordinate 39,319,748 downwards.
ATATCTTCATATGCAATACATAGCACGCAGATTACTTCAATTTACAAGCATAAACAAATTTCATCAGTTCAGTAGAAATTATGAATATGGTGAAATTATAGCCTATTAATCCGGTTTTGAACCTTTTCTCTCCATCAGAGCTTTCAAAGAGTTGAAGATCCTAATACAATACATTATGGTAAGCTCTCTTTTTCTAACCGCAGAGACTAACTGATGGTAGATGGAGATCTGATTTCTGTCTCGTATTAAAAGTTTGAATGTTTTGATTAGTACTATATGTATCATGATTTTCAAAATATCGCAAAAGGATATACTTATAAAGTAAGTTCAAATGTTCTAATTTTTTTAATATTGTTATATGCTTTTCTTTTATGAACAAAATCTATCATTATAATTAGAGCTTCCTTTAAAAAAAAATATAATATTTTTAGCTTCAGATAAGTTGACCTAGAATATTAATCTATATTTCATTTTGAAATCAATGTAAGGAAAATATGCCACTTTAAGTATGTTTTTCTTTCATTTAATTTATTGCATTCCATATATCTTACATCAACATTGTAGCTTTGAGATGTGGAGCAAGTCAAAAGTTATACATACAAAAATATACATAGATAGTATGCTTATAAGTTAAGTATAACAACGTATTTATTTGTGTAATATAAGCCCCACCCGTGTAGAGGTTCCATCCCAACTTTGAGGTTATTTTTAAAAATTAATAAATAAAAATATCGTACTCTTGAACTAGGTTGTTGTTCAAAATATCCATACCGTGTAACTGTCAATAACGTGGTTGTTCACCCCTACTTTGACGGTTTCTGCATACAAAATTGTCTTATCTGTATCATGTATTTATATAGTTCTTGTTCAATATCAGGACACCTGCAAGCCATACATCTAAAAAAAAAGGGTATGTAAACATCATATGTTGTAAAATTTCAAAGTTCATAAAACACCTCTAATTTGTAAAACAACGAAACTTCTTCTGTAATTAAGAAATTCTGGTTTCATTGTTCTAAAGTATGGTTTTCTAAGTATTATGACATAATATATACTGGTAATGTAGAATGGAGAAGAAATATGCGTTATTTAAGCAGCATAATTAACCTCAATCTTTACTCGTCAACATTGTAGTGAACCGACCTCTTTGGCTCTCTCAGCAAGGAACATCTCGGTTCCTTCTCACATTATTTCTATGTGAAAATTTGACAAAAAAGTGGGGCTTATACACTATTAAATACGCCAATTCAATTTACAAGCACGTATGATTCATGAGTTGAGTGAAAGTTATTAATGTAGAAACATTTTAGTAATTCTGTTCTGAAACTTTTCTCTTGGCACTTTAAAGCTTTTAGAAAATTTGTCAGTGCATTGAAAGCCTTAATATATGAATAGAAACTCCTTTTTTATAACAGCTAAGACTAAAAGAGTGTAGACGGAACTTTTATTAGTGTCTTAAAAGTTTAAGCCGTCTATGATATTTGTATAGAAATTATTTGAGGAATGTACAATAAAAATTTGATACTCTATTTCATTTTATGATCACTGATTTTAATAAAGTAGATATTTTTTTCTTTGGCTAACGGCAGGTTACATTTTAATAATATATCAAATAGTTTTAATTTTATAGTCTAAATGTTGTATATTTCTATTGAAATATCTCTTTTATAACTTTTGATTAAATTTCTTAGCAGTTACGAACATCATAACTGTTCATACTCATTAAATATAGATTCCTTTTTGTAATTATGCCACTTTAGTTTCCTCTGTTATCCTAATGCATAGTTTTTGGATCTTTTTACAACTATGACAGGAAAACTTTAATAGAAATAATTCATGAATGTGGTTAATATCAGTAGTACACTGATGTTCAAAGGTATCCGACTTACGATTTATGATCGTGTAAGCGAAATTTCCAACCACGGATTAAGTCAGAACCAAAGATATAATTTTTTTTTTTTTAATTCGTCAACTTTTGGATACAGTATCGAAATCTTGGGTGATCTCCCGACTGTTCCTAATTACTTTTACTTATTGCTGAGAGGTAGTTCATTTATGATGCTGCACTCCCGTCATAACCAGGATGAACAGCGTGAAAACAAATTTGACAGATAACTATGAGAAGAGGAACAAAGGTGTACGATGTCTTGTGTAGTACTGAGGGTTATAAGTTCCTAGTTTTGATACATACACATTTTGGTGGGAATGTGCCTGTTTAAAGATATTAAAAAATTGACGAACTTTGAAACAGTTCCGCTAGTTCTCAACAGATGGCACCATTATTGGGACAGTTAAAAAGTGTCGGAGAAAATTATTATGTACTCGTAGTTTAAGCATTAATAAGACAATATGAGCTGTTTCCAGCTAAACCCAGTGTTGTTTAACAATCAGTTGAGTGAGATGAAAAATTGAATTTCATAATGCGGGAATATTTACCTACAATTGGCAACAGTGACTATTATCTTCGCCATCTATTCATAGAAGCAATAACTAAAGAATCCACATTTACACCAACAAATTATCGACCACTATCGATTAGTCGGACCAGATATCTTTGAACGTCAATGTACTATATATATGTTCCCAAGATTCATCTTGTAGACCTGTATTGAAATGATTGATATTTTCAGCGCACGAATTAAATGTGCATATTTTACAGTCCTATCATATTTTGTAAAAATATTCACATTTAATAAGGCTATAATATTTAAATATCAGCTCACAACTACACATATGTTTTATAACAAAAATCACTGCATATTGTTCAAAAAATCTTTTAATGAGGTAGTTACTTGTCATACACCCATTTGACAAGTTGTATTCATGTACGTATATTTTAATGTAATTTTATATCGTTATTTCGATTAAATATACATATTTAAAAAATTTAATTGTAATTGGTACGCTTAAGTGTTTCACTATTTTAATATTTGTAACTTCGACATTCATTAACTACATTCTGATTTGTATTGTCTTCACTATTCTATTGCAATGTTTTGCTTTCATAAGATATCTCTTACCAATGTCTGAAGATGCCATATTGCATGGCGAAAACGTTAACAGTTTTAATAAATAAAATGTAAATTTGTAACTGTATAATTTACATTAAAATATGTCATATGTTGGAATAGCATTTTTATTTTTGATTTAGTATTTTACTTATTGAAATTCTGTAAAAATGAACTCAAAATTCTATACTTCGTTTCATAATGTCTGACATGAGAAGTAAACATTGGGCAGAGAAGGAGAGAAGTATAATTATTGCTATTCAACCAATGGCAGTGGTCTCATCCCACGTTTGTCTTGAAATTCGGCGGTCTGAAACGTTCTATAGTGAGGATCAGGTAAGAAGAGTTCCTAAACAGCAAATATTGCCGTCTTGTCAGTGTTGCCATCTGTTACCGTAAACTGGGGTAAAGAGGATCACATGTGGTAAAGTGGATCATATGTGTTTTGTTAGATAAGTCCGCTAAGATATGCAAAGAAAACTATTTTTAGTGGAACTTATAGAAGAAAGGTTTTCTTTGCATGTGTGATCCATGTGGCGCTGACTTATCTAGGCAATACATATATGATCCACTTTACCACATGTGATCCTCTTTACCCCAGTTTACGGTACCAGATATCACACGATCCTACGTATTGAATGCCTTATTTACGTACCGTACTTTACCTTAATGTTGAAAGGTTATTCTAAATAATTCAATAATTAGTAACATATTTTCGTAGGCAAACTATACGAGAAAGGGATCAACATGTTAGGTGTTTTGTCTGGCAATATGAAATTCATTAATTTGACTAAACAATTGAATTACGAGACTTAACCAAAAAATGTATTTTGTTTGACCACATAAAATTGTTAGTACTAACTCCGAAAACTTACCTGACTATAGTCTTGAATTATAACCCCAACGCAACACAAAATAACTATTACGTATTAATATTAATTAATTAGTATGTTCAAATTTCACTAGCTTCAAGTAACCGGCTCAGAAATCTAGTACAATTTTAATTTCATGGAACTCCAGTACTGACAACATTTGTCTCATCTGCCAACATAACAGTTACAAAATCACTACCATTTGTACCTATTTATCAGTATCGAAATTCTAAACGAAGTTGGTAAAAGAAAATTCAACCTGCAAACTAGAAAATTACCAAAATCCACTAGAATATGTAGTAATAGGGGAAAAATGGTTAGGTTTCACCCTTAGGATATGAAGTAAGCTGACCCGGACTATACCTCCGCCCAACTTCAGGACAAGCGCGGAATGAGACCTCTGTTATTGGTTCAGTAGCAATTATAAATCTCTCCTCCTCTGCCGGCAATGTTTACATCTCCTGTCAATCATTATAGAACGAAGTATAGAGACGTGAAAGAACAAGAAATGAGGTGATTAGGCAAAATATGAATACGAAAAATTCAATTTTGAATTATGCCTGTGTACAATACAGACAATTAGGGTGGAGTGGACATGTAAAACGGATGGAAGATGAAAGGAAATACATAGACGAAGGAAGTCAAGAAAGCTTTGTGTGGAAAAGTATTACAAGAACGGAAGCGAGAATATAGGAAATGTTACCTGGTTGGGCTTTTTTTTTAGGTTTTCTCCAACTATAAGGCAAATGTCAGGTAATCTATGGCAATCCTCCGCCTCATCTCGCCAAATATCATCTCGCTATCACCAATTCCATCGACGCTAAATAACCTGGTAGTTAATACAGCGTCGTTAAATAACCAAGTAAGATAAAAAAAAAATATTGGAAATGTTGGAGAAAAAAGATGAGTGCAGATTTCAGACACAGGAAGATCTACACAGGGAGAATATGTATGAGTGCATTAAGTATAAGAACAGATTCTTTAGGGCAGCGTTTCTCAAACTTTTTTGAAGTGAGGACCACTTTTTAAAGTCAGAACAGTTCCGCGGACCACCTTACTCTTGTTCCCTTCGAAATCAAATTTATCGTTTTCGTAGCATATATTAATACCAGTATACTTATATTTTAAAATTGAATTAAGATTCGTTACTTTGGTCCTTTGTTATGAATTCGGGTGATCCCTGACTGGGTTACAGGCGCGGCGCCAGATGTGCAGGGAAAATATGTCGAGAAACTATAGTGCTTTAAATCCCTCTTTTGTTGCTGAGAGTAGAGTGGGAAGTCGATAGACGGGTAGGGTAATAAATTTCATAAAATGTCAGTACTGGGAAAAAAAGTGAAATTCGATTGCCATTGTGTCATTTCCAAACTCTGAGATTTTAAGCTATTGTGTGATACGCAATTCGTTTGAATTTTATTTTTTCTTCTGTCTTTTTTGAAGGATCACAAGGGCAAACCTCGAGGACCACAGGTGGTCCGCGGACCATAGTTTGAGAAAAGCTGCTTTAGGGTATAGGTAACAGAAATAATTAAAACTAGTCTATTTTGGTTTCCGAAGAAGGAAGTGACCTGAAGAAAATAATTTGTGCTTAATACATGCGTCTCATTTATGGGCAAGGTTTGGGTTTCGGATACGTTTTCACAAGGAGATATGTAACAGAAATGCAAGGCGAACAAATTATTCCTTTACCATTTTTTCACAAATCGCTCCATTTTAATGTAATTTCGTTTTAAGTTAAGTGATTAATAATAAACATATCGTGACTAAACCCTGGGTTGATGTGGTATCTACGTAAAGACTTGTTCACCGATACAGCTGTTCGGTTGTGTTGATACAATGTTGGGAGGCAGCAACAAAGTCAGTATTGCCAGTCTTTTCGAAGAGAACACGTTGTGAATCAATCAAGGAAAATGCCACAGTTTTTGACGGGTAAGTGGACACTCTTCTTATTTATGGAGAAGTAAGATAGAATTCCCTTAAAGCAATAAGGCTGATTTCCTACCTGAAAGCTATGTATTCCCTCCCACCGAACATCCTCATATTCATCTTCTTTCACTGTGGCTGTTCCTCGGCTTTGGAATTCCCTACCGAGTAATGTCAGGGACTGTCAAACATCAAACCAATTTAGAATAGGCTAACGAAATATTTTTTCTAACAATTCTTGTTAACAATAATAGCTGTTTCAGGTTTCTCAATGTTTAATGGTTATATATATCACAGATAAATATCTAATTTATTTCATTATTATTATTATTATTATTATTATTATTATTATTATTATTATTATGACTATCTCTTACGAATGTTTATTATTGTCACACTAACATTATTTATCCAACTTTCATTATTTACTTTCATGTTGTTTTATGGTCTAGATATTAATGTAATAACTATGTAAGCAATTGTATTCAATTAGAATTAGAGTCTGGCTGGGCGGAAGAGAAGGCCTACTGACCTTAGCTCTGCCAGATTAAATAAATAAATAAATAATAATAATAATAATAATAATAATAATAATAATAATAATTATTATTATTATTATTATTATTATTATTATTATTATTATTATGACTATTTCTTACGAATGTTTATTATTGTCACACTAACATTACTTATCCAACTTTCATTATTTACTTTCATGTTGTTTTATGGTCTAGATATTAATGTAATAACTATGTAAGCAATTGTATTGAATTAGATTTAGAGTCTGGCTGGGCGGAAGAGAAGGCCTACTGACCTTAGCTCTGCCAGATTAAATAAATAATAATAATAATAATAATAATTATTATTATTATTATTATTATTATTATTATTATTATTAAATCATTAATCTAAAAACGTTTGTTGCTGTGAAACGCTAGTCTTAGAAACAGGGAATGTTTAGTTTTGTATGTTATTAGAATGTATACCTACAGTATACACAAAATAACCTTTGTAATATACGATGTCGTCCGTTAACACTCATGTTCCTACATTCATATTCACGAATCTAAAATATTTCGTCTTTTAAATCAAATTGTTTGATATAGCGCAATGAACTGCGTCAGTGAAACATCATGAGCTGATGTAGAGACACACGGTTATAGGCTAAGTACCTGTCCCTCAATGATATAAATAAACCACGGCAGTGTTGCAAGATTTATAAATCCGTCCATTAAATGATTTATTTCAGTAACTTTTATAGACAGAGAAAAGTTTATTTCGACGTATTGATTAGTTCTATTGTTAAACCTGTTAACAGTCCAAAATAGTGCACTTACACCTCTTCCATCCTGTACAGTCTATCTCTACTTATTATTATTATTATTATTATTATTATTATTATTATTATTATTATTATTATTATTATTATTATTATTATTATTATTACAAGAACTAACTTATAATCCAGCATCAAACATGCAATACATTGTTAATTAACTTTGAATTCTGTTAGTGTTGGAAATATTGTAACTTTCTTGGCATATATACATACAGTACATACACATATACAGGGACATCATTTTATTTTTACTAATATTTTTAATATTAACCTGACTATACCTTTGGATTAATGATTCATAGCCGGAAACACCGTTTGCTACCCCTTCCACGACTAGCGTAAAATACAAACAAATCACTTTACTAGGTATAGAAAGGAAGAAAAGTAGTTCATCAATTTATGTAAACTAGGAGATATCGTAATTCTGAGTTTGATAATTTTCATTAGGTTTTTGTTTAATCAAAATACAATACAATATTAACAATAAGTGTTTTTACTAACGAACTGAGTTATCCATGCGAACGTATTCATTATGCAGTGTCTGTCTACAGCACATTAGTGTACAATATAGAGAATGAAGTTAAATAGAAAAATAATCATAATATGGATATTTAAACACATTTTTGAAAATGGTGGCCGTTCATTTCGATACAGGCTTCAGTTTTTTTGTGCATATTATCGCACTATAGACTATTGAATCTAATTCCAATTACCAGTTTCGTCCTTCGTACTAGTAACTCATGTTGAAATAATTCTATACTTATTATCAGGGAAAGGATTTATATGTAAATACATATTTACTTATAAAGCTAATATAATTTATATTTTGCATTATCTTTATGTTTCACAATGTGTAGGGTTGAAAAATCCTACTTTTATTTTCCATATTTTTCCATATTTTAGAGTTTAGTACATATTTTCGTTAATTTCCATATATTTTCCATATTTCATATAAAACAGTCCATATTATATTAGGTTTAACAATAAAACAAAACAAAATTCCATTAACTTTTAAAAATACATTTCAACAATAGAGATTTAAACACATGTTCAGTAATCCCTTTAACATCAGAGTTATTTGAAAATTAGCAGTCCTATCAACAATGGGAAAGTAAGTTACAAAACTGTATTAATTTAATTTAAAATTTTTAACAGACTTCAGTTGTGCAGCTCAACAGTTAAATGCCAGTCAGAGTACACATAGGTTCAGTTTTGTAAATCATACTATAAAGACGGTAAATATGCCAAAAGTACGTCATTCAGTCAATTTAAAATCAAAACTAACAAGTTACATTTCAGAATTTAAAGAAGATGGTTTATCAACTGACAATAAAATATTATTTTGTAATTTGTGTCAGTGTGCAGTATCATCTACACAAAAGTTCCTGGTGCAACAACACATTACAACTAGTAAACATCAGGCCAACAAACAACTAAATTCCAAGCAGAGACAATTGTTTTTAACACAACCAACAACATCGAATGTAAGATCTGAGTTTAACATCGACCTGTGCCGTTCTCTCATCTCTGCTGATATTCCTCTCTACAAACTAAAGAATAAGGTCTTCAGGGAATTCCTTGAAAAATATACTCAACATACAATCCCGGATGAGTCAACACTTAGGAAGACGTATGCTCCATCCATCTACGATGAGACAATACAGAAGATAAGAGATGAAATTAAAGATAGTTCAATTTGGGTTTCCATTGATGAGACTCCCGACAAAGAAGGTAGACTTGTTGGTAATGTAGTTATCGGTTTGTTAAGTGAACAATATTCTGAACGAATTCTTTTACATTGTGATGTTCTAGAAAAGTGCAATAACAAAACCATAGTTAAACTGTTCAACGAAGCTATGGGTATCCTGTGGCCAAAGGGTATTATGTACGATAATGTGTTATTCTTTATTAGCGATGCTGCCCCTTATATGGTCAAAGCTGGACAAGCATTATCTGTTGTATATCCTAAATTGACTCATTTTACTTGTGTGGCGCATGCATTTCATCGTGTGGCAGAAGTGGTCAGAGACAATTTCCCTAAAGTAGATTTGTTGATTTCATCAGTGAAAAAAGTATTTCTCAAAGCTCCCAGTAGAGTTAACGTGTTGAAAGAAATGTACCCTGAAATTCCATTGCCACCAAAGCCAATTTTAACTAGATGGGGTACATGGCTAGAAGCAGTTGAATATTATGCCGAACATATAGACTCTATTAACAATGTTCTCCTTGCATTGGACTCTGAAGATGCAGTCTCAATTGATACTGCGAAAACAGTTACCTGTGACATAAGTGTGAAGAATGACTTAGCTCACATTCAGCATACATTTTCATGCATCATAAAAACGCTCAAAAGTCTCCAAAATAGGCACCTTTCACTATCTGAAAGTTTTGAAATTATAAATAGTACTGTGGAACAACTGAATCGTGGTAGAGGTAAAGTTGCAGATGCAGTAAGAGCTAAGGTGGACACTGTACTTTCAAAAAACCCTGGATATGAAGAACTACAAAAGGTTGTTGCTGTGATGAGTGGTGAATCAACAGTGAAGATTAACTTGGACTTATCCCCAGCAGACATTGTGAAATTGAATTATGTACCAGTTACTTCTTGTGACGTCGAACGCTCTTTTAGTCAGTATAAATCTATCCTCAGAGACAATAGAAGAAGATTCACTTTTCAGCACTTGAAAGAAATGTTTGTAACCTATTGTTATGGTAACAGACAATAAAAATTGTGTTTTGTTGAAACTACATTGGAAGATAAGGTACGTCCATTATATTTTTTGTTTAGTTTGATTAAAATGTACCAATATTTAACGTACATAGTCATTTTTTTATAATTTTAATTCCATATTTAATTCCATATTTTGGTAAAAATCCATATTTAATTCCATATTTTGGTAAAAATAACTACATATATATTTACATATTTCATATATTTTTAGGCCATATAAATCCGTTCCCTGCTTATTATATAAAAGAGTTCCTTACGTACTGTAAATTCAATCTTCACCTCTGTCCGACTCGCACAGATAACATTACTCAGACATGCTATCTACTGTCCGTCCAAGTGGTTATGTCGAAGGATCGTAGAAAGGGGGGAAATCACGTGACAGTTAATTACTTTTATTCAAGTTATTTTAAACAGTTGTGGGTGAGGAAAATCGGGATGCGACGTAGGCAAACGGACGACAGTACCTGTGCGAAAATATGATTCAATATTGAAAGCTCTTTCGTCACTGGAAAATGCGAACATATTTCTGGAACGTACTATACTCACTAACTCAATACTGTTTGTGTTTACTGCGACCTTAAGGCGACTTTGACTGTATACGCTTGGTTCTGTGAGGAGAACAGTTTGAAGTTTACTAGTAGAGGAGGTGGGAGTGAAGTACATTAAAAAACTCAGGTACAATAAAAATTGAAGTAAAAATAAAATGATGTCCCTGTATATTCATACGCACACACGTAGGATACACACGCACACATGTACATACTGTACGTACATTACACACGTACACGGATAATTTTTGTTGATGAATTCATCCATGAAACCCCAAAGAGTTGTTCCAAAACAGGACAGTTCGAAATATTTACCGTTCTTACCACTACTTTTGTTGAAGATGGAAGAAATAATTTGGGATTAAAGAAAGTGATTTTTAACGTAACATACAGCATATTATTTCTTTCAAATTAACTAGCCTTAAGTAAGCGCTAAAGGTCTGTAATAATAAGAACCTGTCATTTAATTATGCCTATTTATTTGTAATATTACAGATTGCGGCTTACGAACAGGCAATTATAAATAGTTGGTTATTAACTCAAGAATTTTTTTGAAAATCACGTATTCATGAAGTACATTCTCATTTATTTCTTGGAAAGGATATCCTTTAAGTCAGCCGCGGCGAAAATGCGACTCACGAGCACATTGTGGCTCGCAGTGCATTTCCCTTGCTTCCTACCTACAACCCCCACCCTCTCACTCACTGGAGTCTAACTCCGTTCCATGTATATTTGTCTCTGACCTGCGAGTGGCGTATCGTCGCAATGTCTCTTTCGAAACCATGTACCTCTATAAAAACGAAAGTTTCAAGTAGGATGGGAGGATGCATTTTTTGCTGACAATATGATGAGAATATTAAATGTATAATTTATTCACAAGTATTACTAGGAAAGCGGTTGTACAACATAAAACGGCATTATAAGTACTACATGTTACTGATGAAACATTAAAAGGTTGAGTGTTGTTATTATTATTATTATTATTATTATTATTATTATTATTATTATTATTATTATTATCATCATCATCACCATCGCTGTACGTCGATCCTTTTTCAGCAGATGTACGAATAATGCGGTTAGATCTTCAATTTAAATTCACATATTTACAATGTGATGTTAAATGAAAGCTAGATGTAAGGTCTTGACAAATGTTTAACTTTTCAAATCTTTGGCAAAAAATAAATATTTGAAGCTTCGTTCTTTCGCTTGCTCTGTTGAAGCCATGTTCGCTACAACTTACGTTTGTGAAAGATTATTTTCAACAATGAAAATAGTAAAAATCAAATTTAGATCACGACTGACAGACAAATACCTTCGTGATCAACTACGACTGGTAGTAAGTGACATAATTCCTGATTTTGAAACTCTGCCGCAGAGACATTCTGAAGACAATTAATTTTAGGTTGTGATAATGTGTCCTATGTTTTTTTGTTCATTTCTTTCTTCGTTACACATACTAAACATTAGTTTGTAACCTTGTACTGTATATAATTTTATTTAAGTGCTTGACGTAAGGAAAATGAAAAACCGTTAATGTCAGACAGTTGCTTGAATTCCCCTTCGGGTGTCCGCCTCCCTCCATAGGTGCTATGCACGTTGCACCTTACACAGTGGCTCGGCGCACGATTACATTTTCGCCACCGCTGCTTTAAGTGACTACCACTCACAAGCAAACGTTCTGATGGGGCAGATAAATAGTTATTTTTTTCTTCCACCATGTTAATAATGTCAAAGAAAGTGCTTATACAAATTTCGTCCACTCGACCGCAATTACGAGCCCTTCCAGAAAATGATTTTCTCTCTGACAGTTTACAGAAAAACAATACAATTGCATGGAAAGATTTATAGAAACAGATACAGAAATTGTTGCACTATTTGTCAACATATTTCTCACTGGAATTCAGACATTTGTCATACCATGGAGATCCTTGTGTCGCAGAAGTCAGCCGCCTAGTATCTGAACCAGCGTTTGACAGCCGTTTGCACCTCTATGTCTATCCCATGATATAACAAATGTCTCAATTCCGGTGGGGAATATGTTGAAAAATAGCTCAACAATTGCTGTGTCTGTTTCAATAATTTTTGTCTAATTAAATTGTGTTTCCTTTCTGTTAACAGCCCCTGGCGAACTTATTTTTACGGCCCTCGTAATTGCGGTCGAGAGGTCAAAATTTGTATAAGCACTTCTTTTGAAATTATTAACATGGTGAAGATAAAAATTTATTTTTTTTTTATCTGTCCCCATCAGAATCTTTGCTTGTGAGATGGAAATGTTCTTCGTCAGACATCCACAAAGTACCTGTGAAGTCTTCAACTTCATCCCATCGACTTAAAATCTCCTCACAAAACGTATTTCGGTTGAAAATATCGTGATGTTTTAATTGATGTACTAACTGAATTTTGTATGGTGCATAATTATTATTCACTATTTGACATATTTTTAAATTCAGGAATCCGCCCCTGAGCACGAGTTATACTCTTTCAGGGGCGAGCTAAAGTTTTTCTGTATGTATTATATTTTATGTTACATTTATTAGCAAAATAAAAATAAATAAATACATAAATAAATAAATGAATGAATGAATGAATGAATAAATAAATAAATAAATAAATAAATAAATAAATAAATAAATAAATAATTAAATAAATAAATAATAAATAAATAAATAAATAAATAAATAAATAAATAAATAAATAAATAAATAAATAAATAATTAAATAATAAATAAGTAAGTAAATAAATAAATAAATAAATAAATTAATTAATTAATTTTATTATACGCAAAGTGTGAATTGCATGGCATTAATAGTTGTTTCATTTGTTGCTCAGAGAAGAATGTACTGTGAGTGAGCGAAATACTCATATCTCTCCGGTCGGAAAATGATTCCTTAGCGTACGTCTCGATGATTCGGCCAAGATCACTGCTGAAATCAGCCTGCGTCGAAGCCAGGAAATGACCAGACAGAGAATTTCAGCATCTTCTTTCTTACGAGGGGTGAGTAAATAGAGATTTAACTTCTTGTATTTAGTAATATTTAACAAGAGAAGGTTTTATTTGTGGTATGAGCGATACTGCGCTGTCTTCGTAACCAGAGTGTGGAAGCGCGTCATTCGATAGTCAAAGTTACTGTTTTTCATGCGGGATACAAATTGTTCTCCCACAGCTATTTTAGTGTCTTTCCCCTTATAATGAATATACGTAGTTAACAAAGCCCTTGCTACAATCCGTATATTTCATTGGTAGTCAAAGTTACTGTTTCTCAGGCGGGACACAAATTGTTCCCCACTGCTATTTTAGTATATTATTTGTATTAGGTTATTTTACGACGCTGTATCAACATCTAGGTTATTTAGCGTCTGAATGAGATGAAGGTGATAATGCCGGTGAAATGAGTCCGGGGTCCAGCACCGAAAGTTACTCAGCATTTGCTCGTATTGGGTTGAGGGAAAACTCCTGAAAAAACCTCAACCAGGTAACTTGGCCCTACCGGAATTCGAACCCGGGCCACCTGGTTTCGCGGCCAGACGCACTGACCGTTACTCCACAGGTGTGGACATTTTTAGTATATTTACCCGTATATTGAATATAGTTAACAAAATCCTTGCTACAATCCGTACATTTCCTTGGTAAAACAGTAATCTCATAGCAGAAATATGTGACACAAACTGGAAAACAAACAGTTTCAAATACCACATGTTAAGTCACCGGTTTGGCGCTGACCATCTGTTTAACAGGATTCCATGTTCGTGTACATATCAGCACATACAACAAAGCCAACGGGCAATAATACTTAGGTGTACAATATACGAATATGAACTAGTTCCAAATTCCATCAGCTTTAGCGTACAGAGTTAATTTAAATTTGAATTTGTATTTTATTTACAGTATTGAGCACAATACATTGTGTAATCGACAAAGTCTATAATATTTACAATTCAAATTACAAAATGACATAAGGCGAAATATAAAAGACAATGAAATCGTAACAAAAACACTAAACAAACTTACTTACAAATGGCTTTTAGAGAACCCGAAGGTTTATTGCCTCCCTAACATAAGCCCGCCATCGGTCTCTATCCTGAGCAAGATAATCCTGTTCCTAACATCATATCCCACCTCCCTCAAATCAATTTTAATAATATCCTCCCATCTACGTCTCGGCATCCCCAAAGGTCTTTTTCCCTCCGGCCTCCCAACTAACACTCTATATCGTCGTTGTTCCGGCAATAACTCCCATGTGACATATTTATCGATTTTCAGATTTTTGCTCTATTAAATAACTTAAATAGTGATACATCAAATAATAAAATCTCCTATATGTAATTATATTTCTTTCTTTCGAAAAATTAAGAATTCACAATCTCCTATGCACTACTGCCATAGAAAAATAAATGTGTTTTTTCTTCCTACTGAAAAATTTCATATTTTGCACATAGGAGTTATTGCAGGAACAACGACGCTATACATTTCTGGATTCGCCCATACGTGCTACAAGCCCTGTCCATCTCACACTAACCAAACTTAGTATTAAAAATCATTCATATTATAAAAATATTTGTTCATCAAGCAATTAAAGATATTAAATACGATATGTACAGTATATTAAAAGATCTTCTTTCCGGATTTAAAACATTTCTGTTATCATGTAGATGTAACTTACATAGCTCTTATGTTCAATACAGACTATATTTAACAAAATTTAAGGCTTGGATATACTGTGATGTTACGCTCATTATTTTTTTCATTCACACAACAAATAAGTTTTTTTATTGGGTTATTTTACGACGCTGTATCAACATCTAGGTTATTTAGCGTCTGAATGAAATGAAGGTGATAATGCCGGTGAAATGAGTCCGGGGTTCAGCACCGAAAGTTATCCAGCATTTGCTCGTATTGGGTTGAGGGAAAACCCCGGAAAAAACCTCAACCAGGTAACTCGCTCCGACCGGGATTCGAACCCGGGCCACCTGGTTTCGCAGCCAGACGCGCTGACCGTTACTCCACAGGTGTGGACCAAATAAGTTTGTTATGTGCCTTCTTTAGTAATGAATTAGTTATAATTCTAATCATTGTAACGTAAATACCTTACGAATATATGCCCCATGACATTAGGACTTAGGAAAGTTGTTGTATAGTTAACTATCCGAAGAGATGTTGGGACCTCACAAGTGACGCCTGTATGGTGTCATTCATGATGCAACTAAGCCAAAAGATAATGGTTTAGGGTGGCAGCTCCTTCGTCCCTCTATACGTCGCCCCTGTATACATCGATGACTGGGCTGGCCTTCTATGCCCAAGATTGCGGGTTCGATTCCGGGCCAGGTCGATGGCATTTAAGTGTGCTTAAATGCGACAGGCTCATGTCAGTAGATTTACTGGCATGTAAAATAACTCTTGCGGGACAAAATTCCGGCACATCCGGCGACGCTGATATAACCTCTGCAGTTGCGAGCATCGTTAAATAAAACATAACATTTAACATCGATGACTGGTAACATATTTCACTAATCACACTTAAGATGTATACAAACAATAATTATTGTTCTTCCTTTGACTCATATCGTCAAGTGAGATGTATTGCTTGATGATAAAATATGTATCAGCCGGATCCTCAATCAGAGGGAATGTATAAAAGTATACTATGAAAACAATAAAAATAGGTAATTCTAACTTACTTCTTTCGATCCCATCTATGTTTATAAATTTCGCTTTTAGTACTTAAAAATCCTAGCTTCAGCAAAACTTTTAGTGCTGGAGTTCACGTCTCTGACCAGGGTGCGCCATAGTAGGCTGGTCTACGCTACACCCGTGATGAGATTAGATTATGATGGAGATTTGTTGGAATGCCACTGGGAAATCGTAGCTCCCGAAGAAAACACCTGTGTTACCTCATCTTTGACATTGTAGAGAATGTATATTGTGTGTAACTCGGAAAACGAAAGTCCATTTTATTATTTTTTGTGTGGTTTCATTTCCATGTATGTAACAGTAGTTAAAGAAAGCAAACAACATGATTCCCAACGTGATAAAAGAACTGAATGAATATGAAAAGTGCAAACTCTTTTCCGGTATTTATAGCCAACTAGGTGTTTCGTTCATTGTTGCGCGTGTTGTGGTCAAGTGCGATTATTCTGGACAGCAAAGAGAACTCGGTCGAGGTGACCGCTTGACCCACTTTCGTCCACGAGATTCTAGTAACTGCTTCTTCCACTAGGACACTGTTTGAGTGACTTCTTCCTTTTTCGTCTTTTTTTTCTATTGAAATTAATCATCTCTAGGATCGAACATAGTCATACAAAACTGGAGTATTTTTTTATCGCATGCTTGAGTGAATGACTACGGTTCCGGTAGATTTAGTGTACAATTCCGTGCGAAAAAGTAAACAAAATATTACACGGCTTTATACCCATGAGTATCTAACCTGCATTTCACGGACTGTTATGAAACTAGAGATGCCTTTGTAGTCCAGTAATATCCCTAGGTCAGCGTTTCTTTCACTGGGGTCATAATCCCCATGAGGGTCCATGGTGTTATAACTAGAGAGCGGAATCTTACCCATTACTCTTTGAAGTTAAGTGTATACGGAGTTTGTGCAATGAGCCAAATAATTTGACGAAGAGTAGTGGCGCGTGATGCTGTACGAAGTAAACAGACTACTTCCGCATCAAGGACAACAAACACACGTATAAAAGAATGATTTCAAGAGTAGGGCTGTGTTGTGTATTATAAAAGAATAAACATAGTCTTTGCTGTAAACTTTTAACTGAAAAAGTTACTATTTCACAGACACTACTCTTAATGAAATGTTTAAGCCTATATTACAACAATTTTAATGTAAAATTTTAACTTAAAATGTTACTGTATCAGAGGCACTACGATTAACATGTTTAAGTTTATATTACAACAATCTTTTACACAAAATTTTAACTTAAAATATTACTGTTTCACAGACACTACTCTTAATGAAATATTTAAGCCAGCGGTGACCAAAGCGGGTGTCGTGATTACATCGTGTAATCACAGAAATTCAAACGGGTACGAGGAGTTTCATTCACGTACTGGAGGTAAGCAGTGGCGGTATCATGTCGCTCTACAAACTCTGTCTCTACAAGCAGTAAGAGGTATTTTCGTAAAGAATGAGGAGAACTATTTTGTTGTTCTGTCGGACAAATGTAATATGTTTACTTTGCTCAATGGTTCAATTAGGAGTATATAGAAACATTAATTGCCATGCTGAATAATGTATTATTATTATTATTATTATTATTATTATTATTATTATTATTATTATTATTATTATTATTATTTGCCACTAAGTATGTGTTTCTATAATTCTTCTGTACGTGCATGAATATTGATATTTTTAGATCTTCTCCCTAGAAGGATAAAATTATTATGATTTACTTCAGTTTAAATCTTCTTAATCTTTAGATGATGGTACCTATTTATTAGTTATTCATTTAATAATAATATTGTAGAATAACTGATTCAATATTATGTGCCAACGAACTGTTAAACGCCAGGAATTGACATGTCTTAAATCATAGCCAGGAGGAGAAATATGAGATAAATAAATGTAAGGAAGTCAGGTACCTAATGGGGTTCGAAATATTTCGTGCTCTAAAGCCTTTTAATAGAACAGAATTTCCAAAAGAGTAATGATTAAAATAGCTTAAATAACTTGTCCATAAGAAGTTCTTAATTTTGAAAAACTACGAATTTCTCGACCAAGTATCGAGAGAAGAATTTAGAAAATTCCTGATTATATTCAAGAGGAAGGTTAAAAAAGAAGCAAGGAAAATTGTATGTTTTTCACTGGCTCTTGATGACAGCAGTACCATTACTGATACAGCAAAGCTTGAGATTTTTATCCACGGGATTGATCGAGATGTTAGTACAAGAACCACCACTGGCTGTAGTTTTCATGCCAACTACCTTTCTTAGGCTGTCTGTCGCATGTAATCACTGCAGCTCGAGTTTTGGTCACCGCTGGTTTAAGCCTATATTACAATAATATTTTATGTAAAATTTTAACTTAAAACGTTCCCGTTTCATAAATACAGCTTTTAATGCAATGTTTAAGCCCATATTAAGATCATCTTTGTTGTAAAATTTTAACTTAAAACACCAGTACAACTGTAACACAGGTACAGTCTTGAATGAAATGTTTAAGCCTACATTACAATAATTTCTGCTTTAAAATTTAACTTAAAACACCGGTACAACTATGACACAGGTAGCCTACTGCCCTTGTGTACAAGTTTACTTTCCAACACAATTTTTAAAGTGATTGTCCTTAACTTTGCTGAAAAGGAATGTTGGTATGCAATATCATTTCATACAGATGTCTGCTAAATTCGTCTGCTGGCACTGAATTACTAGTTGAAGATAGATCGTCAGAGTCACTTCTTTCCATCACTTTCAATGGCTTATATGTTTTTTTAACTACAGGATTAGAAATTAATTTATTACCATTTATCCATCTAATAACAATCAATAAAAATGTATATACAACAGAAGACTAATTTAATCTTGTAATCAACAAAAATGGATCAACTATTCATAAATAAATGTATATATGTATAAAAAGATTTAATTAATTCTTGCTGTTGTAAATACCATATTTTAGAACAGATTATGTCAGTTTTACATAAATTACACACAATTATGTCGTCACTTACACAGACATGCCGTCTTCCGAATTCCTCTACCAACTTCTGTACTTTCGTACACTTGTTTTAGGCAGCTTTATTTCAACTAGTAGTGCATAATATCATAAAGATTGGTAACCTGAAGTATAGTGTATTTGTTTAGGAGTAAGGAACATATTTTTACAAGATTACAAAATTTTTTATTGCAAGCAAAAATTACATACAATAACAAAGATTTTACAATACTATTGTAATACTCGTATATGAATATTCTTCAAAATTCTAAATTGATTACAAATCTCATAGTCAAATAGTCTACATATTACAAATTATTGTATAAATACAAGGTAACTGGGTCACACCCGAAAAAGCAAGATGCTTCAGGTCGGGTGTGACCAATAATGCAAACTGGATAGAAGAAAAAATAATAATAAAATAATAATAATAATAATAATAATAATAATAATCTGATTAAAACTGTTAAATATAATTACACATAAAGTTTAAATAGAATAAGAAAAAAATTTAAATAGAATAAGAAAAAAAACATAAACAAAGAAACAAAAAAATACCATAGCTTATACATAAACATACTAAGTTAAGAATACAACATTGTTAAAGTGACAGAAAAAAATAAAGAATAAGAATTTACATGATTATAATTTTAGAAACAGTTCAAGCACTTGTTTTTTGAATAATGTATTGTTTAATAATTTTAATTTGGGATTCCTCTTTATAAAATCATTATATAATCTTGGACCGTAATTAGAACTGTGCCTTGGACCTGCTTCAGTCTTACATTTTGGTTCAATGAGGGTGAGCGAAATATAGTATCTTCTCGTGTTGTGCCATGATCGGATGATATGAATTTAGCTTGCTATTTATGGTAGTGATTCAAAATAGTATACATATAAATTTGCTTGATATTTAAAACATTAAATTCTTTATATATGAGATGAGTTTGATGATCAAGTTTTCTCCTTAAACATATTTTAATAATTCTTTTATGTAGTAATATTAATGGGCGAATGGTACTCTGTGATAATCCGCCCCATCCTATAATTCCATACTGTATTATAGACTGAACTAGGGCTAAAAATATTGTTCTCAATAGTTTTACTGGCATAAAGCGACGCAGTTGAACAAATTTGTATAGAGTTTTACGTAATTTAAGACATAAGTAGTTAATATGAAAATTCCATTTTAAGTTTTGATCGATGAAGAGACCTAAATATTTCACGTGGGTTGATGGGCGTAGTTTAGGACGATTGCAATTATTATAGATATTTGTACAGTTATTGCTATGAATTTTTAAATTATAGTTGTTTTCCACTGTAGGGAGGCCTGTTTCATTTAAAGAAAAGGAAATGAAAGTTGTTTTGTCTGTGCTGAGTGCTAGCAGATTAAAATCTAACCATTTTAAATTGAATTTAAGCCAATATTAGTCTTTTTAAAAACATATCCCCCAGCAGCATCCAGTAAATATGACAACTGTATCGTCTGCAAAGGAATAAACATTACCTTTAGTAATGTTGTGTTTGTGAGTAGGATGTCTTCTGAAGGACACGTGACGTAATGTATATCCCGTGCACACTTATACTGGGTGTTCAGTTCAAAATGTGTCATGGCTCGCTGTATGCCGTCATGTGGCTAGCTGATGAGCCTAGAGAATTGAATCTTCCTACACTTCCGCAGAGGTGTATAACCTGTGAGGCAGAGAAGTTGCCTAGCAAGTACGGCGTTTATTCTGAAGAGTACGTACCGATACGTACGGTAACGCCGGTAGTGGCAGGAATGTGAACTGTTTGGAAATACGTACTTACGTATTTGTTGACATTAATTTCGACGGTCAACATGGACACGGAGCATTTGATTTGTGTTGTGGAATGTTACCGTACGCAACCGATGATGATAAATACCCTGCGTACGACTTGCCGGCGCAAAACACAGTTCGAAAGAGGTTATGGTAGCACACAGACCGTAGAGCCCGCCATCTGTTGCTACGACGTTCAAGTTATAACGTACACGTTCTCAAGTTCAGATTGAAGAACGCCTTAAATAAATAGGCAACTTCTCTGACATATAAGCTGAAACTCGCTTCAAATCGGTGACCCAACAACAGTGACGTCATGACACACTTTGAAATGAACACCCAGTAGTGTTTTAAGTTTTTCTTTTTCAGTAGTTTTCCACCATATTAAAACCATCGTCTCTCTTTATGAATGAAATTCCAAAGTCTGAACATTTGAGAGAATAATATTATCGAGTCACAACACATATTAAATCTAAAACAGGAGGTCAAAACCAAAGTAGTTATTAACTTGAATAGGCCTATCTTCACTTTACTGCCAGATATAGAACTCAGTTTCGTTGGATCTTTAACCGCAAACGCTGCCACTCGAGTCGTAGAGGAGTGCTGCTTATTGTATTACCAACGTGGTAGAAATGAGCACCAAGTGGTGAAACTAAACGTTTCAATTTCACGGCAGCTTACAGCACGTCACGCGAAGGATAAATTACGGGCAATGAAATGAAAAGTGCGCAACCTCTCATAGAGAACTACAGCCACTTCACGGAGACAAGCGGTTCTTCCCACTTCGATCCAGCAGTGGGTTTCAGACTGAAGTAACTAAGTAATGTTGTTGCTGGTTTATTCGTGGCACGGGCGGTCACAACAGAGGCTGGTGTTCGAACCTAGATCGATCCTTGATGTCTGTGTTGTCAGTTCCTATCTTGAGCAAGATTAATCCAGTCTCTACCATCATTTCCCACCTTCCTCAAATACATTTTAATATTATCCTCCTATCTACGTCTCGGCCTCCCCAAAGGTTTGTATATGCATTTCTGGATTCGCCCATACTTGCTACATGCCCTGCCCATCTCGAACGTCTGGATTTAATGTTCCTAATTATGTCAGGTAAAGAATACAATGCGTGCAGTTCTGCGTTGTGTAACTTTCTCCATTCTCCTGTAACTTCATTTTTCTTAACCCCAAATATTTTATTAAGCATCTTATTCTCGAACACCATTAACCTCTGTGCCTCAAATTGACAATCCAGTTACAAGCGTGACTCAGTCGGTTAAGGCGCTTGCCTGCCGATCTGAAGTTGCGCTCGGGAACGGGTTCGACCCCCGCTTGGGCTGATTACCTGGTTGGGTTTTTTCCGAGAGTTTCACCAACCGTACGGTGAATGCCAGGTAATCTATGGCGAATTCTCGGCCTCATCTCGCCAAATACCATCTCGGTACCACCAATCTCTTCGACGTTAAATAACCTCGTAGTTGATACATCGTCGTTAAATAACCAACAAAAAACTGACAGTCCAGGTTTCACATCCATATAGAACAACCAGTAATATAACTCTTTTATAAACTAATGTAACTTTAAGATTTTTGGAAAGCAGATTGGATGAAAAATTGGATGAAAAATCTTCTCAATCGAATAATTACACGCATTTCCCATATATATTCTGCGCTTAATTTCCTCTGGAGTGTCATTTATATTTGTTATTGGATTAAGTTTAAATGTTGAATATGTATGCCATTTTGTTCTTCAACAAACAACAATGTTTCTTCTATGTTGTGAACAGCATTTATTAATAGATCTGGTGGAATACCTATAATTTGTTGCAAAATTGCATATTTTAGTTCGTCGTTAGTCGTAAGATTAGTAAAAAAGCTCGGTTTTCGAAATAACCCCACAGCCAAAAATCTGCTGGATTGATGTCTGGGGAACGCGCTGGCCAGATGTTAGGAAAATGTCTCCTTATTTTGCGATCACCAAACGTGTTACTTAACAATCGCTTAACTGATGTATAAATATGGGGAGGTGCACCATCCTGCATGAAGATTATGTTCTCGATGTCACGATTTCATAAATTTGGTATTACAAAATTCTGCAGCATGGACCAATTCTTAAATTATGTTTTGTTGTGAATTTTCGTATGCCATTTGTTAAACTTCTTTTACATTCTTAATAACACTGAACAAGACTAATTCGATCTTGTAAAGTCAAAACCATTTTAAAACACAGTCAATGATAGTGATTTAAAATTAATTAAGTCATAAATTTACTTTTGAAAATTATAAATAAAAACTTTTACCATGTTAACCAAAAAAAAAAAAAAAATGAGTGTGATAAATGAACAAATTCCGTGGTTCGATACATACAAATATGTTATCATCTTGTGTATACGTTAATTTTTAAAAATGTTGTATCTATTTCAAAATGTAACTTACTTTTGAATAACCCTATATAGTATATTGGTACTTGATATGGGAATGACGGATAACTGGAATGCATAAATCCTCCATATCAAGACAAGATTGATGAGAAATAAATAAACATAAAAAATTATACCAGGTGGAAGAAGAAAACCAGAAAGATCAACCAAGACAAAGATGGAAGAATATCTTCTGTCATCGGAATAGTCCGTAAGGTCTAAATTTTGAAGTTGATGATGATGATAATTATAGTGGTGATGATGATGATGATGGTGATGATGATCGTGATAATACTTGGGCGAAATAAGTCCAATTAAGTATATGTGCACCTTTACATACAAAAATTTTGTTTTGCATAATTTTGCTCTGTAAAATTTTTATACAATTGAGAATGGTACCAGAAAGAGAATGAAGTGAACAAATCCCTTGAAATTACGTATGTCTAAATTGTTTATAAAAATTATTTTGTTTATAATTTTGACATGCAACTTGAAACATGATAGCTCATGCAGTTTTTAAGATAAAACCACAGTTTTATCACTGTTTTAGTTAAACTATTCTTTAGTGCCTGACATAGAGCTATTTTTTATTTTCATTTACATTAATTAAATATTACCATATATGTAATTTATACTAATATTTTATGTTGCATATATCACGTAAAAATCCATAGATATTTATTAACTACATTAATGTTATTTTACTCATTGTCAGGCACTAGGGGACATTTCAGGCTTCAAAATGACACCAATATCTTCTTGGTATCATCATATTTGACTGAGATATCATGTTTAAAAGAATTAAATATTCTAAAATTAATATTTACAGGAAATGAACCAGAAACTTTCAGAACCTAGAAGACTGCATCATCATATGTCATCCCTTAAGCAGCTTCATGTCGGTCCTTTTTCAGCTTCTTTCTGTCTCTCAAATACCTCCTCCTTGTTTTAACTTCAGGTGTTGAATGTTTTTTGGCATTTTTGTCCTTATTTTCCATTGATGCAACAAATCCTGCGATGGTGCTTGTTCCAGGGTTTATGCTCATCCTCCTCAGAATTTTAATTTCTCCTTTTGGACTCTTATTAAAATGACGTACAACATCACTGACACACAAATTTACAGTTTTATGACAAACAGTAAAAGATTATAAATTACTTCAATATGTAAAAACGTGTTTTCAATCTAATGATCATGCCCTGATATCTATGCATCTATTTTGGGACTTGAAAGAAGTTTATTTTACAAGCAATGCTGGACGAGGGGATTGACTGCTAGAGGATCACTCAAAAAGTAATCCACAATATTTATTTTAAAATTACATTTTTATCCTACAGCTTTGCTATTTTCATAGAATGTAGATACATCCTTCAGGAACAATACGTCACTTTTCGACATAATCCCCGCACCTTTCAACTGCCTTACGCCACCTTGGAATGAGGGCCTGTATACGTGCACAATGAAAGTCTGAACCAATACGTCTGAGCTACTCTCTGGCGCCACTCACGGGAACGACTTAAATTAAATTTTAATGCAAGGGGGAAGGATGTATCTATGACCTCCATAAATTGCAAAGGTTTAGAATAAAGAATAAATTTTAAAAAATGTTGTGCATTACTTTTGGAATGATCTTCGTAGAATTGACCGTGGCTGATGATGCAGAATTTTGGAAAATGGGACTTATCTGAAAAACCATAAGGCATAAATCGAAAATTCTTGTATCAAATTAAAGGGGAGAAAATTCTCTATTAAAATAGTCATATTTTGAAAATTTTAATTTTTCATCATTTTTTGCGTTTTGTGGGTGTACATATACCTTAAAAGAATAGCTTTCTCATTATGAAATCGCATGATTTTTGGTAATTATTTTGAAGACTATATTTGTATTGCAATGTGATCCAGTGTTGCTTCATTGCCATTGAAAGTAGGATCGAATAGAAGACCTTCATTATGTGGGCAGCAGTAAAGTACCGAACACCTATCGTAAACGAAACTGACCCAGATTTTAACTTTGAACCTTTAGAATTGCGGACGGAGAAGTAAGTTTCCCAAATACAGAACGCTACTCGTGTACACTGACCTCAAGTGGGCCTTAAGGAAGGACGGCAATTGTGCGGAATACTAGACGTCCTTAAGGTGTTCCGCATCTGCGTAGGATCTACGTCAAGGTCAGGTTAAGGATCTTACACGAATGGGGCGTGCCGGAGTTTTGCCAGGAGCTGATACATCATCGCATAACGGAATATCGTACGAGATTATGTGGAATATCTCTAGGCAGTGATCGACCAAAACAAATTCTCCTTCTAATACTGGGAATCGCGCTAATGCAAGCTTGTTTCAAGCGATGACCCAATCATTATATGCTATTTTAATTTCCTTGAGAACGGAGTTATCCCAAACAATTTCAGTTCCAATTAGGTGAGCAACTTGGAGTCAAAATTATGATTTTTAAATATTTTATGTGGTACAAAATTATCGATAATATCTGTAATTTAATTATTTATTAATGCATTTTAAAGTTTCATGAAACATATTTAGAGGTAACAGAGAAATATAATTACTACAGAATATATGTCCGAGAACTTGAAATTATTTCTAACTGAACTGGTTCTATTTGGCTGAAAACAATTATAAATTACGTTCGAAGCACTGGATTTTATAGTTTCACAGTGTTGTAATTATTCATGTTTTCCGCCAAAGTTTGCCATGGAAAGAAGAAAATCGTATTCCTACATCAGTAATTTTGTGAATTTTATTATATCATTTTACAACTTCATGTCGTAAAGAGATTACTTTACAGATTAAATTTTAAATAAAGGAAAGCGTCTGTGAACATAAATTATAAAACATTATTATACCCTGTGAGGATAATTGAAGGGTTGAGAGCCATAGTGGGCCAAGTGCCATTTATTAAAAACGGAGAAAGTAATGGTTAAAGTTAAGTGAATACAATAGTTTATTTATTTATTTAACCTGGTAGAGATAAGGTCATCAGGCCTTCTCTTCCCCTCTACCAGGGGATTACAACTACAATATTAAGAATACAATTACAATTATAATTACAATTAATATTAAATTTACAAGTACAATAAAAATCAAAGTACTAAAAGATTAACTGATTAATAAAAGCTAGACAGTTTATTGCAAAAGTTAAGAAGAGAGAAGCATTTCTTTTATTGATTAAGTAAAAACTAAACCTACTCTACGCAGTAAGAAAACGCTTAATAAGTTTGCTTTTGAAAGCTACTAAATTCCGACAGTCTCTGATGTCACTGGGTAGGGTATTCCACAAGCGCGAGAGTGAGATTGTGTATGATGATGAATACGATGATGTCTTATGTGTTGGTATGGCTAGTATGCGGCTATTTTTAATGAAGATTGACATATCATTTAGCTTGAATGTAAATACTTTATATTACTTGCTATATGTTTCCATTGAATTATTATAATAACTTCATTTTAACCCTTGTTGGGTGGGTGGGTGGATGGATGGACAGATAGATAAATAAATAAATAAATAAATAAATAAACAAATAAATAAATAAATAAATAAGTAAGTAAGTAAGTAAGTAAGTAAATAAATAAATAAATAAATAAATAAATAAATAAACAAATAAATAAATAAATAAATAAATAAATAAATAAATAAATTAAATTAATAAAATAAAATAAATAAATTAAATTAATTAATTAAATAAATAAATAATTAAATAAATTAAATAAATAAATTAAATAAATTAAATTAATTAAATTAATAAAATAAAATAAATAAATTAAATTAATTAATTAAATAAATAAATAGTTAAATAAATTAAATTAAATTAATTAAATAAATTAAATTAATTAAATTAATTAAATTAATTAAATTAATTAAATAAATTATATTAATTAAATTAAATAAATTAAATAAATAAATAAAATAAATAAGTAAGTAAATAAATAAATGAATGAATGAATGAATAAATAAATAAATAAATAAATAAATAAATAATGTTGAAAATGTTTCAGGAATTTCAATTCGTTTGGCAGTATTCTGTTTTTAACGTCTCTTGTACACACCTGTGGAGTAACGGTCAGCGCTTCTGGCCGGGAAACCAGGTGGCCCGGGTTCGAATCCCGGTCGGGGCAAGTTACCTGGTTGAGATTTTTTCCGGGGTTTTCCCTCAACCAAATACGAGCAAATGCTGGGTAACTTTCGGTGCTGGACCCTGGACTCATTTCACCGGCATTGTCATCTTCATTTCATTC
The DNA here is from genome assembly GCF_040183065.1 of Periplaneta americana. Taxonomy (NCBI): domain Eukaryota; kingdom Metazoa; phylum Arthropoda; class Insecta; order Blattodea; family Blattidae; genus Periplaneta; species Periplaneta americana. Next base: position 39,292,202 of record NC_091120.1, on the reverse strand, counting down.
AGACGCTAAATAACCTCAGATGTTGATATAGCGTCGTAAAATAACCCAATCAAATAAATTAACGTCTCTTTCGTTATCCTGAAAATATAACATGTACTGTACGATATTTGGTTATATGCCGTTATTGCTTTGAGAAGATTAAAAAGCAATTAGTAATAATAACACAGCTGTAAGAAAGGAAACGCCTTTGAGACGGTCTATAATGGCAATTACAACAAACGCAATTCATGGCGTGGTATAAGGGTTACTCAATTATCACTCACTCATGGTAGTGCTTTATATTGAGTTAGACGCGTTATTATCTGGTTCGCGTGGTGATTGAATCTGTTACCTACTTATTCATCAAGAAGACGGCATCATCTATCCATGGCAGTAGGGCGATACCGACAGCAAACAACAGATCTCGGACACACTGCGTCCCCTCCCCCCAAATTATCTTCAGCTTCATCCCCGTCCTAACTGTACCGACTCAACTGGATTAGAGCGTGAGTGGGCTATGTTTTAACTCTTGATTTCAGCGTTGTCCAAGGGCTTTCTTCTTCGCTAGTGACCTACTTGACCGGGGCGGCATATCTTAAGGGGAGAGGATGGTATTTTTTGGTGAAAAATGAGTAATACTAATAATCCGTGGCGCTACAGCCCGTCAAGGGCCTAGACAGACCAGCCGGCTGCTGGCCTCACGCCCACATGCCGAAGCAGAGGTGGACGATCATCCAACCAGAATGGAGGTATCGTGTGGTTAGCACGATGATCCCACCAGCCGTTTATAGCTGGTATTCGCAACCGGATTTCGCTACATATCGTAGCTCCCCAAGTGCATCACGATGCTGGGTGGGCACCGGTCCCATACATTGGCCGAAATTTCATGAGAAAATTTCTTCCCCCATGAGGACTCGAACCAGCGCGCATTCCATAACGCGAGTCCTAAGCGGGATGCCTTAGACCGCGACGCCACGGCGCGGGACGAAAAATGAGTAAATTAAAAAAAAAATCTTTAAAATACTATGTGATATGTGTGGAATACATAGCATAACATTTTATGGTATTTGTGCCCTTATCGGATGTTGAGTCGCCATTTTTAAACTTCCTGCGTTATGGATTTTTAAATCACTCGCCCACTTTTATTGTTGTTTCCGGTAAATTATATTTTCAAATTTTTTTTTCTTTAAAATACCCTTTGATATGTGTGGAATGCATTGCATAACATTTTGTGGGTATTTGTGCCCTTATCGGATGTTGAGACGTCATTTTTAAACTTTCTGCGCTATGGATTTTTAAATCACACGCCCGCTTTTATCGGTTTCCGCTAACTTAATTTTTTTTGCTGCATTGCCAGACAGAAATGGATATAATTTGTAAACTATTAAAGATACATGCATGAAATTTAGAATACACATTCTTTACACTATTAGGAAACTTTTCTTTGTAACAGAATTTTGTTAATTGATTTCATTTCAAAAATAGTTCCGTTTGTTTGCAAGAAAGGAAATCAGAAAATTGTTATTAAATTTAATTGTTTATTTTACAAACGTAGGGACTAATATCAAAATTCTGTTACAGACAGTTTGTAGAACATGCTTTTGCAAATACATTGCAAAAAACTGTTTGAATCTATCTTTAAAAACGGTTTAGATATATCGGTTTTAGTACAATCCTACTTTGGGTATATTTTTTTTCAAATTTGGGCCCCCAAATAATTTTTTTTTTCAAAATATTATTATTTGGTTGAGTTGCCATAGCTATGATCTCTCTACATACAAAAAATTAATATTTTACACCAAATAGGAAAAAGTTAAAAAAAAAAATACCATCCTCTCCCATTAAGATCGTAACTTTATAAGAATAATAATCATAAGCCTATCGACAATTTTCAAATATTTCCGGCGGAAAGTTAGTAAGCTTTAGCTCTCCCACAAGTCGGTCTCGGTAGCGCAGGCGGTATAGCGCTGGCCTTCTGTGCTCGAGGTTGCGGGTTCGATCCCGGCCTAGGTCAATGGCATTTAAGTGTGTTTAAGTGCGACAGGCTCATGTCAGTAGATTTACTGGCATGTAAAAGAACTCCTGCGGGACAAAATTCCGGCACACCGGCGACGCTGATATAACCTCTCCAGTTGCGAGCGTTGTTAAATAAACCATAATTTAATTTTTTATAATAAAAATAAGAATAATGATAATGATTTATTTTTGCTGGCGGAGTTAAGATTGTAAGCCTTCTCTTCCACTGAACCAGCAAAAAGTATACATAGGCTACATATGAATGAAGTTACAAGCTACAAAGAACACAAAAAATTTGATTTCGATAAAAGTTACGAGTATACAAAAGTTACTTATGAATATTAAACAGTAAAATACTATGAACTATTATTTAAACAATTAAATACAAACTGTGTAGCAGAATTAAACTAATATACATCGAATGTTAATATAATTCAAATAATGTTAGATAATAGCAAGAGAATATTGAGACAATTGTGGAAATGCATCGCTATCAAGATGCTTGACTAAAGAAAGAAATTATCATGTAGTCAATGACCGTTAAAGTCGGTATAATTAGAGAGAATCGCTAAGAAGGTTATCCTTTAAGCCAGCGTTTCTCAAACTCTGGTCCGTGGACCACCTGTGGTCCTTCAAAAAAGACAGAAGAAAAAATAAAATTCAAACGAATTGCGTATCACACTATAGCTCATCTGGCGACTGTAACCCAGCCAGGGATCACCCGAATTCATAACAGAGGACCAAAGTACCGAATCTTTTCATGTATTTAAGACTTTCTTAATAGTTTTGCCGACACCCAGTCTACACATTGAAATAGTCACGTACTCTACGTCGTACACCAATAATACAACTCTGAGGTCACAATTTTAAACTTATTTTCCAAGTAAATATGACAAATTTTCATGAGTTCGTGATCACTTTCATTGCGATATTGAAACTAACAAACTTTCATTGAGTGAAAGAGAACAGTTAATTGAACTGTCGAATGACACCGAACTTAAAATGAAATTCCTATCGGAAGGTATGGTTAATTTCTGGATCTTGTTACAAGTGAACAGTACAATGGTGCTTTAGAGATTATAAATCAGTTTGCTTCTACGTATCTGTGTGAGAAAGGGTTTTCATCACTAATTCTAATGAAAACAAAGTACCCAAATAAACTTGATGTATGTGACGATCTCCGACTTAAACTTACCAGCATACATGCAAGTATAGAACAACTGTGCAAGAATCGGCAGGCTCATCCATCGCATTAATGGGAGTACCAACATTTATTTATTTTTTTTAGTTAATTAGTTGAAGATTATCTCTAATACTCTAATACCTTGAATTATAAAAAAAAAAAAAACAAACTGAATTTTGTTCCATTAACATTGACTTAAATAGTTAATACCAATATAAAATAAATTGAATTAAATTAACTTTAATTAATCAATTCTTTTTTAAAATATAACTGTACTGACATTAAAATATGCTACAAAAATTATAAATTTGCTTTAGAAGGGAACAAGAGTAAGGTGGTCCGCGGAACTGCTCTGACTTCAAAAAGTGGTCCGCACTTCAAAAAAGTTTGAGAAACGCTGCTTTAAGCTATTTTTAAAAGTGTTTATTGTCTTGCAGCCGCAACACTTTGTGACATACAGAAAACATTAGGCTGCTTACAACCTCACAATATGCACAATAATAGAATGGTGTTTCACATGTTATGTATTTGTCCTAAACCATAACAATAGCAGCAGGTTATCCATCAGTCAAGGTCAAGAAAATGTTCCTTGATATCATTAAATGTATTAGGTACATTAGTTTAATAGTAAATCACAATTAATATCAGTATTCAGATTATGTCTTTTAGTTTTAAATAATGAATTATTTTTAATAAAAATGTTGGTCATATTTTATCCTTTTAGGAGAATATTTAACTACTATTAGGGTTTAGTTGTTTACATGAACCTATTTCTAAGTAGGCCTATTTAATGTCTTGAACATCCAAGCCCTATTTATTACATATAGACTCCAGTTTCAAAATTGTGGATTTATAGGGAAAATGCTGTCTGTAGCCTATCATTACTGTCTACAGCTGTGACTGCCAGCCTTCCTGGTTTCCATGGCTACGGTGGGCAGCTGATGTGACGGCTACTGGGATGCAGTATCATCTAACCTCATGGAGTCCATGATGCAGCAAGCCAAAGAAATTATAATGGTATTGATGGCAAACAGGTTGGTGGTGCTATGATTTATTGACTACACCACGCATGAATGCTGCTGGTGTAACGTGCAGTCTCCTGGATGTATAGGCCTAGGTGAGACTCAGGGATTCTTCAAAATGTTTATTAATTTGCTTTATCTCTATGCAAAGTATAAAGAGAACTGTTGTTGCTGCAAAAAATCAATTTCGAAATTTCACGAAATACAAGTTTTCCATCATCCCTGATAAAGAATAAAGGTTTTTTTTTGTACATGCTGTATTCTCAATGTATAGTAATATCTTCTACACTATTGAACAGATTTCGTTCGTATTAAATATCTAGAGTCAATTTATGCGGGAATGATGCACATGAATTATAATTTTTAATGACTACAGTATTATACTTTTACTAATTCATACTAGTGTTGACCAATAAAACAGTACAAAACGACGTGTTTCAAACAATCATGGTTACTTATCCTACAATTTTTATCACATCCATAGTATTTGTTTTTATCACCTCCCTAATATTTGTTTCTTTGTTATCAACATTCAATAATTTGTACGTTTACCTTCTAAAATAATTCACGTTTATTTCATCATCCTTAATTGAAACTTTTCTATCATTTATCTTGTTTATATTATTTAGGTTATGTTAAAGATTCTGCTGTATGAGATTGTGGATAGTCACGTATCAGAGATTGTTTAATATATATTGATAATTAATTGAAGTGGAATGCAACTGTTTCAGTAAAAATGAAACTGAATCAACAAAGCTTTCTTGACTATTAATAGTCCATAGAGTTCAATGAACATTGTATAGTTGGCACAACTGGTAAGAATAGAACAGCTCATCATAATACACTACTGCCATCTAGCGGAATATTTCTAATGATGAGATGGTACAATAATACATTTTCAAGACAGTTTAGTACCTTATTTCAGTAAGTCAATTAATTTACAATTTAAACAAACTTCTAAAATAGGGGTTGCCCTGAAGGACAAAGCATACCACATAGCTTATACAAGTATTAGTAAATGCGTAAAATTTTCGTGAGGAATATAAATAGGGCCTATTATTGTTGTGCAAAATTTAGTAAAATTACTCTGCATTCCTAGAAATAGTCCTGTGTTCTCCATAAAGTTTCCACTTATAATATTTTGTGCATTTTATAGCATTTGAAAGTAAATTTATATTCTGATTCGTTTCTTTTAAACTAACAGCACGAGAAATAGGCACAGAAGAGTACCTAAAAGTATAATTATTGTGTAGCACACTTTTTAAATTTAAGTTTCACGAATCAATAAATAGGTTCCATTCTTGTGTTTTGTAAAGACCACTCAGTTCTTTCCAAACATTAATCGCAATAAAAATCTATAGCATGGCTTTCTTCAGAAAATAGATTGAGCTATTTAAGTTCAGTGCCATAGATTCACGGCACATGTAAGAAGCTTACCACTGAAATAGAGGGCTCCAAAATGTATTGTTCATTTCTTGTCAGCATTTAAATTTGGAGGTAACACAGTAGGGACATTCACATGAGTGGCCAAGTCCACGCGTTTTGTTCCCACCCCACCTTTAGACAACACCGTACCATACTTCCTCCTGTTTTGTATCAGTTCTTTCTTCATTGTCCCTTCTTACTCTTCTACTAACTGTGTGCTTGAGAGACGTTGTTATGCTACAATGTTGTTCTGACTGTAGTGTAATGGAAAATGTTTATTTTTACAGCCAGAGAAAAGGTGTGTAAAGCTGGAGTCTGCTGGACTACAACGTGGAACGGAGGGCTACAAAGATTGCACATAACACAGGCAAGTGTTTTTTAAGATTTAAATTTTCTGCAACTTTCTAAAATATCCCATAGATATGAGAACGGGAAAACGAGGAACTATTATAAATATTAGGTTTATGATGAAAAAAAGAGAAAGAAATATACTAGGTGTATGGGACAATTGATTAAAGAAATCTCAACGGTTTCTCTGCAAAGGAATGTAATGCATAGCATAAAACAACAGTCAATAACAAGGACTAAAATGGCAACAATAACTTAAAACATATACTCTAAGCTCTCAAACTCTGAATAAAAACTTCTACATTGGTGCAAAAATGCCATCAAATACACAAGGTACACAAAAACACAAAATATTCTTAGAAAAGGTAGTGACGGTACTGATAGTGCTGTAATATTGCCGCCGGTGATGTAATGGTATAAAACGTGCTGATGTGTGCTCATGATGTAGCAAAGGAGGTGGTAGATGTATGGTGAAGATAGAGTAGCAATATTGGTTCTGGTGTAGGTGTGTTGATGATGCTATAGTACTTTTTAGTTGTGATTCATGTATTGTGGATGTGCAGAAAAAGCAGTGCTGGATGAGTGAGTATGGTGCAGAAGTATTGTTGGTGATGGAAGTGTGATGGTGATGTAGCAATACTGATAATGGTGGATGTATGGTGGTGCTATAGTAGTATTGGTGGTGGAGGTTGTATGGTGTTGATTCAGCAATACTGATAATGGTGGATGTGTTGTGATGATGTAGTAATATTGGTGGTGGAGATTGTGTGGTGCTGATGCCGGAATAGTGATAATGGTGGATGTGTGGTGGTAATGTAATAGTATAGGTGGTAGAGAATGTGTAGTGATGATGGAGCAATACTGATAATAATGAATGTGTGGTGATGATTTACCAATACTGATAATAATGAATGTATGGTGATAATGTAGCAATACTGATAATGGCGGATGTGTGGTCGTGATGTAGTAGAGTTGATTCTGGAGGTTGTGTGGTGATGATGTAGGAATACTGACAACAATGGATGTGTTGTAGTGATCTACCAGTACTGATAATGGTGGGTGTGTGGTGGTGATGTAGCAGTATTGGTGGTGGTGGATGTGTGGTGGTGATTTTGTATTATTGTTGGATGTGTGGTGATGATGTAGTAGTATTGGTGGTGGAGAATGTGTGGTGGTGATGTAGTAGTATTGGTGGTGGTGGATGTGTGGTGATGATTTTGTAGTATTGTTGGTGGTGGATGTGTGGTGGTGATGTAGTAGTATTGGTGGTGGATGTGTGGTGGTGATGTAGTAGTATTGTAGGATTGTGGTGGTGATGTACTAGTATTGGTGGTGGAGGATGTGTGGTGGTGATGTAGTAGTATTGGTGGTGGTGGGTGTGTGCTGGTGATGTAGTATTATTGGTGGTGATGGATGTGTAGTGGTGATGTAGTAGTATTGGTTGTGGTGGATGTGTGGTGGTGATGTAGTAGTATTGGTGGTGGTGGATGTGTGGTGGTGATGTAGTAGTATTGGTAGTGATGGATGTGTGGTGGTGATGTAGTAGTATTGGTGTTGATGGATGTGTGGTGGTGATGTAGTAGTATTGGTGGTGGTGGGTGTGTGCTGGTGATGTAGTATTATTGGTGGTGATGGATGTGTAGTGGTGATGTAGTAGTATAGGTTGTGGTGGATGTGTGGTGGTGATGTAGTAGTATTGGTGGTGGTGGATGTGTGGTGGTGATGTAGTAGTATTGGTAGTGATGGATGTGTGGTGGTGATGTAGTAGTATTGGTGTTGATGGATGTGTGGTGGTGATGTAGTAGTATTGGTGGTGGTGGATGTGTGGTGGTGATGTAGTAGTATTGGTGGTGGTGGATGTGTGGTGGAGATGTAGTAGTATTGGTGGTGATGGATGTGTGGTGGTGATGTAGTAGTATTGGTGGTGATGGATGTGTGGTGGTGATGTAGTAGTATTGGTGGTGATGGATGTGTGGTGGTGATGTAGTAGTATTGGTGGTGGTGGATGTGTGGTGGTGATGTAGTAGTATTGGTGGTGGTGGATGTGTGGTGGTGATGTAGTAGTATTGGTGGTGGTGGATGTGTGGTGGTGATGTAGTAGTATTGGTGGTGATGGATGTGTGGTGGTGATGTAGTAGTATTGGTGGTGGATGTGTGGTGGTGATGTAGTGGTATTGGTGGTGGATGTGTGGTGGTGATGTAGTAGTATTGTAGGATTGTGGTGGTGATGTACTAGTATTGGTGGTGGAGGATGTGTGGTGGTAATGTAGTAGTATTGGTGGTGGTGGATGTGTGGTGGTGATGTAGTAGTATTGGTGGTGATGGATGTGTGGTAATGATGTAGTAGTATTGGTGGTGATGGATGTGTGGTGGTGATGTAGTAGTATTGGTGGTGGTGGATGTGTGGTGGTGATGTAGTAGTATTGGTGGTGATGGATGTGTGGTGGTGATGTAGTAGTATTGGTGGTGGTGCATGTGTGGTGGTGATGTAGTAGTATTGGTGGTGATGGATGTGTGGTGGTGATGTAGTAGTATTGGTGGTGGTAGATGTGTGGTGGTGATGTAGTAGTATTGGTGGAGATGTAGTAGTATTGGTGGTGATGTAGTAGTATTGGTGGTGATGGATGTGTGGTGGTGATGTAGTAGTATTGGTGGTGATGGATGTGTGGTGGTGATGTAGTAGTATTGGTGGTGGTGGATGTGTGGTGGTGATGTAGTAGTATTGGTGGTGATGTAGTAGTATTGGTGGTGGAGGATGTGTGGTGGTGATGTAGTAGTATTGGTGGTTGTGGATGTGTGGTGGTGATGTAGTAGTATTGGTGGTGATGGATGTGTGGTGGTGATGTAGTAGTATTGGTGGTGGTGGATGTGTGGTGGTGATGTAGTAGTTTTGGTGGTGATGGATGTGTGGTGGTGATGTAGTAGTATTGGTGGTGGTGGATGTGTGGTGGTGATGTAGTAGTATTGGTGGTGGTGGATGTGTGGTGGTGATGTACTAGTATTGGTGGTGATGGATGTGTGGTGGTGATGTAGTAGTATTGGTGGTGGTGGATGTGTGGTGGTGATGTAGTAGTATTGGTGGTGGTGGATGTGTGATGGTGATGTAGTAGTATTGGTGGTGGTGGATGTGTGGTGGTGATGTAGTAGTATTGGTGGTGGTGGATGTGTGGTGGTGATTTTGTATTATTGTTGGATGTGTGGTGGTGATGTAGTAGTATTGGTGGTGGTGGATATATGGTGGTGATGTAGTAGTATTGGTGGTGGTGGATGTGTGGTGGTGATGTAGTAGTATTGGTGGTGATGGATGTGTGGTGGTGATGTAGTAGTATTGGTGGTGGTGGATGTGTGGTGGTGATGTAGTAGTATTGGTGGTGGTGGATGTGTGGTGGTGATGTAGTAGTATTGGTGGTGATAGATGTGTGGTGGTGATGTAGTAGTATTGGTGGTGGTGGATGTGTGGTGGTGATGTAGTAGTATTGGTGATGGTGGATGTGTGGTGGTGATTTTGTAGTATTGTTGGATGTGTGGTGGTGATGTAGTAGTATTGGTGGTGGAGGATGTGTTGTGGTGATGTAGTAGTATTGGTGGTTGTGGATGTGTGGTGGTGATTTAGTAGTATTGTTGGTGGTGGATGTGTGGTGGTGATGTAGTAGTATTGGTGGTGGTGGTGGATGTATTTTGGTGATGTAGTAGTATTGGTGGTGGTGGGTGTATGGTGGTGATGTAGTAGTATTGAAGGTGATGGATGTGTGGTGGTGATGTAGCAATACTGATAATGGTGGATGTGTGGTGGTGATGTAGTAGTATTGGTGGTGATGGATGTGTAGTGGTGATGGATGTGTGGTGGTGATGTAGTAGTATTGGTGGTGGTGGATGTGTGGTGGTGATGTGGTAGTATTGGTTGTGGTGGATGTGTGGTGGTGATTTTGTATTATTGTTGGATGTGTGGTGGTGATGTAGTAGTATTGTTGGTGGTGGATATATGGTGGTGATGTAGTAGTATTGGTGGTGGTGGTGGATGTGTGGTGATGAATTAGTAGTATTATTGGTGGTGGATGTGTGGTGGTTATGTAGTAGTATTGGTGGTGGTGGGTATATGGTGGTGATATAGTAGTATTGGTGGTGGTGGATGTGTGCTGGTGATGTAGTAGTATTGTTGGTGGTGGATGTGTGGTGGTGATGTAGTAGTATTGGTGGTGGTGGATGATTGGTGGTGATGTAGTAGTATTATTGGTGGTGGTTGTGTGGTGATGATTTAGTAGTATTGTTGGTGGTGGAGTAGTAGTATTGGTGGTGGTGGATGTGTGGTGGTGATGTAGTAGTATTGGTGGTGATGGATGTGTAGTGGTGATGTAGTAGTATTGGTGGTGGTGGATGTGTGGTGGTGATTTAGTAGTATTGTTGGTGGTGGATGTGTGGTGGTGATATAGTAGTATTGGTGGTGGTGGATGTGTGGTGGTGATGTAATAGTATTGGTGGTGATGGATGTGAAGTGGTGATGTAGTAGTATTGGTGATGGTGGATGTTTGGTGGTGATTTAGTAGTATTGTTGGTGGTGGATGTGTGGTGGTGCTATAGTAGTATTGTTGGAGGTGGATGTGTGGTGGTGATGGAGTAGTATTGTTGGAGGTGGATGTGTGGTGGTGATGGAGTAGTATTGTTGGAGGTGGATGTGTGGTGGTGATGGAGTAGTATTGTTGGAGGTGGATGTGTGGTGGTGATGTAGTAGTATTGTTGGAGGTGGATGTGTGGTGGTGATGGAGTAGTATTGTTGGTGGGGGATGTGTGGTGGTGATGTAGTAGTATTGGTAGTGGTGGATGTGTTTTGGTGATGTAGCAAGATTTGAACAACGATTCACATGCTTCTTGTTGTCAAGAATGGATATAAGTTTAATCTCATCTAGTTTGACTTAAAAAATTATTACATTTATTGCTTATTATTATTATTATTATTATTATTATTATTATTTACTTATTAGTGATATATAAAGAAATATATATTATTCTATTTGTGCATTTTTATTGGCATATTTTGAGATTTTTAAAGGCATATTAGCATTTATATTTAGTAGATTTTTAGGGCAAGTACCTCATGGGCCTAGTTATCATTCCTCGCCCACATAACACACAAGAAAAAAATCACGCTTTGGCCTATAAACAATTGTCATTACGCTAGCAAAGGCATCATCTCCAATAAGACTGAGTGTGGCCTTTGAATTGTCTCCGCCTATCTCGCCTTACGAAACGTAGTTTTGGCGCGATCTACGTTCAGTGTCTGGCCGTAGTGATACCTTTCAGCAATGCGGCTGATACGGTACTGTATAACACAACGAAAGTCACCGTTTTATGTAGGTGTGTGCAATAGTGATCGCAAAGTGCCAGTATCTACCCTTTGCTGCAGTCTGTGGACGAAAGGGTGACAGTAAATTATGATTGGCGGATTGCTGGTGTGACATATTTAGGAGGTGGTACCATTCTCAGCGTCACTGGCAAATGATGCTCATAGACTGTGGGCATCGCACTCAAGGACACACCCCCATAAACGCTGGCACTCGTAATACCAAATTTAGCCTGCAGTTGACGTGATGAATGTCAATACCAGTTTTAGGACTTTTTGTAATCATTCCATTCGCACATAACAAACAACAAAAGAATCATACTGCAACCTTTAAGGTACTGTTGATATGCTAGTGGAGACATCAACGCAAGTAAGAATGCGAACTTTCAGTTGTCTCCTCCTACATATCATAGGCCTATCAAACGTAGTGTGGGCGGTGACTAGGATTAGCTTCTGGCCGTAGTGATAGGCATACCTATTCTGCAAATATAACACTTAAAAATGTACCGAAAAATTAGGTTACTTTGCGTAGGAATGTCATATTTTACTGAACACAAACATGTCATTAGTAGTGTTCATTTGTTTTTACACTATAGGATCAGTTTCTCACAACAGTACGGAATCAGGATCAAGCATTTCTTTCTATCACTCATCACAGAACGTCATTATATTCATCCTCTTGATTCATTCAGTGTTCTGCCCAAGGGGAGGTCTTTCACTGCAAATCCAGCTTTTTCCAATCTTTCCCATTTTCTGCCTTTCTATTTTGTCTTCTAACATGATCCATATATCTTAATGTCGTCTATCATCTGATATCGTCTTCTGCCCCGAACTCTTCTGTCGTTCACCATTCCTTCCACAGCATTCTTCAGTAGGCAATTCCTTCTCAGCCAGTGACCCAACCAATTACTTTTCCTATTCCTGATCAGTTTCAGCATCATTCTTTCTTGATTCACTCCTTCCAACATAGCTTCATTTCTTATTCTGTCTGTCCACTTCACACTTTCCATTGTAGTCCATATCCATATTTCGAAAGCTTCTATCCGCTTCTCTTCACTTCGTCGTAATGTCCATTTTTCTGCCTCATACAATGCCACATACCATACAAAGAACTTCACTAGTCTCTTCCTTAGTTCTTTCTCCATAGGTTCGCAGAAGATGCTTCTTTCTTTTTTATTCAAAGCTTTCTTTACCATTGCTATCCTCCTTTTGACTTCCTGGCAGCAGCTCATGTTACTGCTTATAGTACACTCCAAGTATTTGAAGCTGTCCACTTGTTCTACTGCCTCATTTGGAATTCGCAAGTTTACCATACAATATAATTACCTTGTCTTGGAATTCTCTATCCTGTAACATCAGGGGTTGCCGGACGCTATCGAAATTCAAAATTAAGTTATAAACGCACTTTCTGTGGAACTAAATTTATTATTAATTAGGCCTAGTTATTAGATGTGTCGATTACAGCGTTTGAATAATCACTTATTATTGTATTTTTGTTTACATTAGGCCTATTAGACTAATTGTCCTTTCTCGTTTAGTTATTTTGATTAATAATATTAATATAGATGTTAAGCTTCGTTTAATAGTATAATAATAATAATAATAATAATAATAATAATAATAATAATAATAATAATAATAATAATAATAATAATAATAATAATAATCCGTGGCGCTACAGACCGTGAAGGGCCTAGGCCGACTAGCCGGCTGCTGGCTTCACGCGTACATGCCGAAGTAGAGGTGGACGATCATCCGACCAGAATGGAGGTATCGTGTGGTTAGCAAGATGATCCCCCCAGCCGTTATAGCTGGCATTCGCAACCGGATTTCGCTATCTATCGTAGCTCCCCAAGTGCATCACGATGCTGGGTAGGCACCGGTCCCATACACTGACCGAAATTTCATGAGAAAATTTCTTCCCCCATGAGTTTAATAGTATGCAAATATAACATTTTTCATGTTTTTCCATTATATGTTTCTGTTTTGTGTTACTATCATTGTAAACGTTCTTGTTTTGTTTGAATGGACATTATTAATTTGTTTTTTCGATGTATATAGCTAAGTTATACATATTTCTGGTGTCGTGAAAGAGAAGGTCTGATTGTCTTAACACCACCACCAGAATAAATACAATTATTATTATTATTATTATTATTATTATTATTATTATTATTATTATTATTATTATTATTAAGTTATAGTAGTGGTAGTAGCAGCATTAGTAGTAGAAATAGTAGCAGTAGGCCTACTTGCAAGTGAGAGTAATACACATGACTGAAAAATTAGCAAACACACTAATGGAAATGTATGAAAAAGGTATGAATTTTACTAACAATAGAAACATTAGACTAAACAAGGAATATTTAACTTTTTCACAACGACATACACTGGAGGAGCTACTGGGCCATCCTCTTTGAACAGATTCAGTTAGTTACATTAAGAGCTGTAAAATTTTGAAAATATTCAACATTTTTTTTCCATTACTGTATCTTCTACAATAATGAAAATTAGTATGTGTACTGTAAAACACTGTCCTTCTGCTATAAGAAAAAATATTTTTACGATTAAAAAAATTATTTACATTTTTTTTTTCAAAATTAATTTCCCACATTACTAGAAAACTATCCAACATTCTGTGATGCAACTTTTTGTGTATTTACGCACGTCATATCTACAATATGGTGCAAGATCACTTTTCTACCTTTGATAGATTGTCTGATAAAAAAAATAAATTCATTTAAAAAAATTGTCAAATATCAGTATTTTCTTCTAACACAAAATAAAAAAAAAATATTATTTATTAAGGAATGTAGTTGAAAGAGCATGATATTGTAAACATGAGTGTCAGTAATAAAATAAAAGAGAGAGAACATGAAAAACTTGGCAAGTTTATGAGTTATGAGGGAAAAGCTTAATCACTGCACAGTGAACTAGGCCTACCACCCTTATGAATTATATATATATATACATATACATATATTTAAATAATTTTTTAGATCGTAAAAATATTGTTTTCATATAGCAGAAGGACAGTGTTTTACACACACCAATTTTCATTATTGTACAAGGTACAGTAATGGAATAAAAAAATGTCGAATTTTTCCAAAATATTTACTGCTGTAAGCTGTACCAAACCTCTTAAGTAAACAAAATTGGAATGACTTCCTGATAGCAAAGAGAAAGAGACTGTTAAGTCTGCAGAATAGACTTCACAATGAAATTTTTTAAATATAAAAAAGTATTACGTTTATACTGGATTAATCTTGCTCAGGATAGGGACCAATGGCGGGCTTATGTGAGGGCGGCAATGAACCTCCGGGTTCCTTAAAAGCCAGTGAGTAAGTAAGTATGTATTACGTTTAGAAATGGAAAATTTGAAAAGTACTCTGACGCCGTCCAGTCTCGATAAATAGTACCTCGACGCCGCATGGTCCTCCAGGTCTGAAATACACCCGAGTGATAAGAGATATTTAGTAAGTAAAAATGTATTTTGTAGAGAGAGGTATGAAGTTTATTTTCATGTACTACAGAACTACATTATAATATATGCAAATTATTTAATGTTTTTCAGGTTATTAAATTTATAACAAATAGGCCTATATTTTTTAAAATATTATCTCAAACAGAGTTGCATATTTCCACCGTGCTAGGCCGTCTATAAACATTTTACAGTACATTTACTTAATACATCCCTTTGGCTTACTGTATGCAAAGGTTTATGGTGCAGAAATGTTCGAAATATATATTTTCTTTATGATCTTTCGGGGGCGCAATCCACTTTGAAGACGGCAATTGTTCGAAGTACCTATGGCACGTACACTCAAGAAATACAAGGGTTTATGAAATCATATCATCAGTACTGACAATAGGATCTACTTCAATTTAAAAGATCCAGTGAATACACACTTGACTATTTAATCCATTTTTTTTTAACATATAGGCTAGCTACTAATAAAATGTAGGATTTTCATTGTTGAAAAAAGTATCAAGAGTGATATTGGGGGAAACATAAATGTTCCATAGGTCGGCTATTGATGTTTCTAATGCTGCTAATTTAAAATTTGCTCCTGTCACATTCTGTTTCAGTAAAAATCAGTTTTTCTGCTTTCAAAATGATTCTCGCTGTGGAGAATTTAGAAAAAATTCTGGTGATGTACTGTGCAGATAATTATGAAAAAGAATGAGCATGTGAGCAATAACTTAGAAAGTGTAATAATTATTTAATTTGTTCGGTATGTGTGTGTGTATTTTTTTAACACTGCAATTGGGTATACACCCGGTGGCAGTGATATACAATAATAACATTACGATAATTATATTAATAAAAATTACAATAATTACTACAATAAAAAAATAAAATAAACGTAAATTTACTTCTAACTATAAATAAATAGATGCAATAAACCTAGGACTATAAATAATAACTATGCTATAATAACGCCTACAATAAGCAAAGTAAACGTGACTTATAAGTACTGGGTGTTCATTTCAAAGTTTGTCATGACGTTACTGTTGTTGAGTCACCGATTTGAAGCGAGTTTCAGCTTATATGTCAGAGAAGTTGCCTATTATTCAAGGCGTTCAATCTGAACTTGAGAACGTGTACGGTATAACTTGAACGTCGTAGCAACAGATGGCGGTCTGTACGGTCTGTGTGCTACCGTAACCTCTTTCGAACTGTGTTTTGCGCGGGCAAGTCGTACGCAGGATATTTGTTATCGGTTGCGTACGGCAACATTCCACAACACAAATCAAATGCTCCGTGTCCATGTTGACCGTCGAAGTTAATGTCAACAAATACGTAAGTAATCGTCTTAACCCTCTCCCCATATCCCGACAGTACGTGTTTCCAAACAGTTCACATTCCTGCCACTACCGGCGTTACCGTACGTATCGGTACGTACTCTTCAGAATGGACGCCGTACTTGCTAGGCAACGTCTCTGGCTCATAGGTAATACGCCTCTGCGGAAGTGTAGGAAGATTGAATTCTCTAGGCTCATCGGCTAGCCACATGACGGCATACAGCGAGCCATGACACACTTTGAACTGAACACCCAGTACTTCTATTACTCCTAACTATTACCAATTTAAGTAATTATGTAACACCTTAATTAATTACATATCAACTTAATTAATTACATGACACAACTGAGATATAATTACACTGCACCTTCAATTATATTTTCAGTCTAACCTTCTCAACCTTTGATTTTGAGAGTATCACCCTGAAAGATTGCCGCAGGTAAGCTGTTCCAGTCTACTACTGTGCGGTTAACAAAGGAAAAATTTTGCCACGTCCGTTCTTTGTTTCCTGCATTTAAACTTCCTAATATGATCAGCCCTGCCTAAGTATGATGGTGTTACTAATCTAGCATTGATGTCGGTCCATGTTTTGTGTCCTATTTGTGCCTTAAACAATGCAGTCAGTCTAATTTTTCGTCGTCTTGATTTGAGAAATTCCCAACCTAAGTCTTTTACTATCTCTTCACCATGTCCCTTTCCCATTTTGACATTTAGCTGCCTTGCATTGAACCTTTTCTATTGAATCGATTTGGTTTTGTCTGTACGGATCCCAACCTACTGCTCCATATTCCATAATTGGGCGAACAAGGAATATATTAAATTTGTGCAGCTGTGGTTAAATAAGGTAATATAAAGTTGTCTGCCTCCATTTCTTAAATATACTACCTTTTTGTGTTATGTTTTGTGTATTTCAGTGAAATAGGTTTGAAACCTTGATCACATGTATGCCTAAAATGCCTACTTTTACTAAAATACAGCCTAATTTGTTAAACTTTGAACTTATTTTAGGCACCTAAAACTGCAATTTTTAGTGCCTAAATATCCTATGTATGGTCATACCTGATCATATCAAAATAATTAGGTAGTTCTTCTTTAATAGTTCATAAAGTTATGTATAGTTTGACAACTTCAAGTGAAACCCCGTAAAACACGCCAACTTCTGGAATCTCTCTCTTTCTTTCTTCTCTCTCCCTCGCTCCTCGTCATTCAGTCACCAATCACCACGTAAATATCTGAAAGGATGTTTGTGGACATCGCGACCAATAGAAGAACCACTCTCCAGTATTACCACAATAACGGATTCTTCATTTTTGCCTCGACTGTCGGCTAGGAAGGTTCCATTATGCTAGCATTGGAGGCAACTAGTCAACCTTTTAATGCTTTTGTTAGCAGGTTTGACAAACTGTGAGTGGACCTGCAAGTACATAGTACATAGTGCTCTCTTCCTTCCCCCCGTGCTTTCTCACTTGCTCCTCCCCAAGACAGCCAGCGCTCACGTAGTAGACTAACTCGGTCAGGGTTTCAGTTCGATTTGTCAATCTATAGAACAAATGATTTTACTTAGAACAGTCTTTATTATTTAGGATAAGTTATTTAATAGATGGCATATTAAAAATAATTCTGCCAAATGGTAATAATTAGTGAGATGTGAGTTTTTGCTTAATTGCAACAAAATTAGTTTACTCCAACGATGCATGGTGGCCGCTAGCCCTCCGAGCGTGATGGATTGCTGATATGAAGATGATGTTTGGCGAGATGAGCCGTGCATTCACCATGGGATCAACCGATATTTGTTTTTCTTTTTGGTACCACAGTCTATTATACACAGTCACGCAATCCAACTCTTTTTTTTTTGCCTACATTCGACAGCTGATGCTACAGTAGCGCCCATGCGGCTAGCAAGATGAAACAATAGATCATAGGATTCCTACTGCCAGCACATGCTTATGTGGAGGACGTGGTTGTTCATAAGTTTTAATGATGTCTCTGAATAAAGGAAGTGTGTGTAATGCTGTAAATTGCAGTGACAACAAACTAAAATCTCCGAGTCTGTAGTTATTCAGATTCCCTAAAGACAAAGAGAGGTCATAAAGTTATAACTCATAATCAACATGGTAGTATTGTGTTCTATGAAATACTGGTTATCAGTTACCTATTCGTATATCAGAAAGAATAATTTAAATATGTGCTGAAAAAGACGTACAGTCGATGTGATACTATTTTTAAAGTAGGACCTAGGCCTATTCCAGGTTATTTGCCTCTAGGCATATTTGTCCATCTTACGTCTTGTATTTTTTTCTTTCAGGATTAGAAAATAACTGCTGGTAAGTTTTAGAAGATTAGATTTAATGAACAAAACTGTCAATTTTATTTATTTATTTATTTATTTATTTATTTGCAGGCCTACAACTATGTTCACTTCATTTTGAAGAGTGTAGACCTATGTTTATGAATGTTGAAAGCAAGAAACTTCTGTGGAATATTACAACTATGTCATTTGGCATCCCCCATGCAGCAAACTTAGACCTAAAATAATGCTCACGAACTGAGCATTATGATAATTAATATATTTGCAAAATATTTATTCAAATGATTTTCTACTTCGGTGGACTTTATAAGAATAGTGTCATCACTTTCAATAGCAAGATTCACATGCTGTTTTCTTTATTATTTTCCCATGTTGCCCTGATTTTGTTATCTGTAAACATAAAGAAAGATTAGTTGTGAGATTGGTATTGATTTTACAGCTCCAATAGAAGTACAATTTCTTTGTTAAAATTTCATCAAAACTGTGTATTCATTTGTTCGCACGCACGTGATATTAGCAATAAGTTCATGTAAATATACCTTATAAGTAAGATAAGCTAAAAGTAGGCCTAGGTGTGCAAACTGGAAACGTATTGGGATAAACTTACAATAAAAAAACTATTACAACCCTACTTGTAACTTAACAATAATAAAAAATGCCGATACTTAAGGAAAGAAATAAAAAAAGAAGTGGACTTAATATATTTAATACTTATATTCAGTGCTTCTCATATGGATTAAATCTCCCTTTTTCGTTATCAAGTTTACGTCAGGGGTCGAGTTTATCCCAATTTACAGTATGAAAAATAGTAATTTCTGAGGAAATAGAGTGTAGTACGCCACTCAATAAGATCTCTCCTAAAAACATATTGCCCCACCCCCGATCTAAAACTGAAATGACGTCCAAGTTTTTGAGACTACTAATATTGACTTTTCACACAGTAAATACGTATAGAGTTCAAATGATATACAAATACATTTAGGAATAAATTGAATTTGCCATATAGGTTCAGAAAACCATGTAATTCAAATTACGATTCACTTGAGAGTAAGAATTTGAAGAATTTACGTTTTTTTTCAATTTATCGAGTTATAAACTTTTTTCGGATTAACTGGGTGTAAAGTTTTTGTAGATTTCTAAAATAAAATTAATAAGAACCATAATTATATAGTTACTGTATGGCGTAAAAATATCAAACTACGCATTATTATTTCTCTGCTATGTTATCACACTACTGGGTGTTCATTTCAAAGTGTGTCATGACGTCACTGTTGTGAGTCAGCGATTTGAAGCGAGTTTCAGATTTTATGTCAGAGAAGTTGCCTATTAATCAAGGCCTTCAATCTGAACTTGAGAACGTGTATGGTATAACTTGAACGTCGTAGCAACAGATGGCGGTCTGTACGGTCTGTGTGCTATCATAACCTCTTTCGAACTGTGTTTTGCGCGGCCAAGTCGTACGCAGGGTATTTGTTATCATCGGTTGCGTACGGTAACATTCCACAACACGAATCAAATGCTCCGTGTCCATGTTGACCGTCCAAGTTAATGTCAACAAATACTTAAGTAATCGTCTTAACCCTCTCCACATATCCCGACAGTAAGAAAAAGTAAGTGTTTCCAAACAGTTCACATTCCTGCCACTACTGGCGTTACCGTACGTATCGGTAAGTACTCTTCAGAATGAACGCCGTACTTGCTAGGCAACTTCTCTGGCACATAGGTAATACGCCTCTGCGGAAGTATAGGAAGATTGAATAGTCTAGGCTCATCGACTAGCAACATGACGTCATACAGCGAGCCATGACACACTTTGAACTGAACACGCAGTATGTACTCTGCAAACGTTTAACTTGCTAGCCGCTTGAGCGCTATTGTCGCGCCAGCTGTCAAACGTTTGCATATTTTACACGTATGGAGTAGCTTAGGGTACGTACACGTTGGAGCGACGATAAACGATAAAAGAAGCAGCGATGCTATATCAGAGAGAATTGAAGCATGCATTGTCATTGAGGTGTGCATATTGGAGTAACGATAAAAGCGAAGATACACGATAAAAGCGACGAAAAAGAAAAGTTCCATTTTCTTCGCTCTTGTCGTTCATATGATCTCTGATTAAGTAATATTAATCTGTATAATGACCGGTGGTTATCAATGTATCCGAATGTTAATCGATTTATTATTATTTCGGCATATTAAATTAATTATTTTAGATATTGGCAAATTGATCAGTTGTGTATTTATTCGTCATATGTTATGTCATCACAAGAGCCAATCACAACACAACGAATTTATACTATCTTTGGGATGAGAAACGGGTTTAATTTTGTACGTATTTAACTTATATTAACCTTGAACTTAGCAGCTGATATTTCCTACATATCTTCTTTCATTAAGTGGATGCATAGAATATCTTCTACTGATAAATCGAAATGTTCGCTTCCCGCGTCCTCGTTGCTCCTATATGAACACTTGATTCTTTGATAATACCAAAGCGTCGCTACATCGTTTCTTTTATCGTTTATCGTTGCTCCAGCGTGTACGTACCCTTAGACTTTGCTAAGTACACTGACGTTCAAAGATATGTGACCTCACTAATCGATAGTGTTCTTCAGTTATTACTTCTCTGATAGATGGTGAAGGTAACATTCAATGTCGCATAATCGCATTACAAAATTCAAAAGTTCATCCCCCTCTAATGATTGTGTTAAAACATTAGATTCAGCGGGAAACCGTTAACAATGTAAATTACAAGAATAATTTATACTTAAACGACATCAACATTCTCTCAAATACATTTTCACCCGACCAAATAATAGGGTCACCTATTGAGAACTAGTGGAACTATTTAAAAGTTTGTCAGTATCTTATATCTTTGGTTCTGACTTATCCCGTGGGTAGAAAGTTCGCTTACACCATCATAAAATCGTAGGTCAGATTCCTTTGAACATCGGTGTACACTGGCATTAAAAGACACCTAATCGAAAGTGATTGATAATGTATTCGTGTAAGTGTGGCTTTTCTATTTATTACTTCTATGAATAGATGGTTATTGATAACGTACAATGTCACCAAAAGTACATAAATATACATTTATTATAAAATTAAAAATTTCAACCCATTCTAATGATTGTAAAACATACTAGAGTTAACGGTAAACCGCTGATACATTAACATTTTCCCAGATATCTATTTACCCTTCCCAATAGTAGTTCACCTGTTGAGAACTAACGGAACTATTTCAAAGTTTGTCATTATCTCATATCTTTTTTTTTTCTGATTTTTCCCGTGGTTAGAAATTTCGCTTACACCACCAGAAAATTGGAGATCAGATATTTTTGAACAACAGTACAGCAGTTCTCTTTGGACCCTTGTCTTAAAAAAATATGAATACACAAATTTTAATATATTTTCTTTCTTTCAATGATTGTTTCTTCATAAGTACCAGGTCCAATTTGACCCTATCCCTTTAAAAGAAGTGTAAGAGATCATATGGCAAGTTAGAGCTTAAAATGTCCAAGGCAACGTAACTCTAGCAATAGTAGAGTGAGCAAATTGATAATATCATGTAAGAGGAACAGGTATATTTTTACTTATTAGTGGATTTGGATCATAAAAATAAAATTGCAATATAAATATCACTTAGCCAAGCTCGGAATAGGATGGACAGGTGGTGCTACTGTAGAGTACAATGATGTCTTATTACTCCGCTAGATGGATGACTGAACTGTTTTATACTAGTTCTCAATGAAGCCGCTAATGCTGCCATGTCGCACTGAAAAAAAGTTTAATTATTATAATCATCACGTAACAATACCATACAGCCGGAGTATTAACACAACATTCGAGGCAAATGACGTTATACCAATAATACTGAGTTATAGTTTTTGCTTTTTTAATGTTTTTATTAAATATATAGGCTATAATTGTTACAATCCCTTAAATAATAGGTCTACATGTTAGTTGCTGAAATTTCTACAACCAATTGGCGTTTTCTGAATTAAATCAGTATATTTTATACCGAGCGAAGTGGCAGAAACGGTCATGTTTGAGACTTGTATTTGGGAGGTGCGTAGTTCAAACCCCGTTGCTAGCCATTCTGGTTGGGATTTCCATGGTTTCCTTCAGTCACAGACATTAGATACCATGTTCATAATAATAAATGAAGGAACATACAATTCAAAACAAATTCTAAATCAGCTACATGAACACAAACCACCAACTTCAACTCAACAATATTCAATGGCCTACTGGTATACTCAAAGATCCTACACACAAGATATGACCATAGATGTTAAATCGTATGTAAACATGCTTAATTCTTTTTTAATATAGGCCTAATGTGGTAGCATATCTAAAGAAAGTTTACAATAATTATTTGCCTATGGAAGGATTTGGTATCTTACTAATTTTGTGTTGTGTCTCTATAGTTATATAAACTGCAAGATACGAACATTTTCAGCAAAGTACATTGTAATCAACCTTCACAATAACACCAGTTAAACGCATCAATTTCTCCTAACCGTATATAATGCAACGTGCATTCTCCTTCCATGCACGACTTCAAATTGAAGTCCAGAGTCTGCCATCTAGCGGAGTAACAAGACATCACTGATCGAGCAAGGCGCCTAACGGCCGGAATGCAAGTGTACACTGACGTTCAAAGGTATCTCATCTACGATTTTATGATCGTGTAAGCGAACTTTCCAACCACGGGATAAGCCAGAACCAAAGATATAACAAATTTACAAATTTGAAAGATTTCCGCTAGTTCTCAATAGGTAGCATTAGTATTGGGGCGGTTAAAAAGTGTCTGGAGAAATGATTATTTAGATTAAGCAAAAAATTGTTTATGATTGACAAAATCAGCGGTTTCCAGCTAAACACAGTGTTGTTTTACAATCAGTAGAGTGTCGTGAAAAATTGAATTCTATAATGCGAATTTTTTTTTTGTACGATTGGCAACAATGCCTGCTATCTTCGCCATCTATTGATTGAAGTAATAACTAAAGAAGCCACATTTACACCAACAAATTATCTATCACTATCGATTAATAGGGTCAGAGAACTTCGAACGTCAGAGATTTGCAGTTCTCAAATTCACCGATCCTATTCCGAGCTAGGTTGCATAATACGTAATTTTATTAATAAGACCTACAAAGATGGATGTGTTAGCTTGAAGTTAAGTTAGTTGTGTTAATAAAGAGTTGACAGTTGGAGAAAAGTTCTGAAAAACGCAACCAGATGTCAGCCCAGGCGGGGGTTTACTCGTCGTATTGGAACATGAACCCGCCCGTTACACTGCTGATGGCCTACACACATATTACGCTAAGTATGAAGTAGACCTGTAATAATATCGCAAAAATTTTTTAACATTTAAAACGATAATTATGCGCTGACTTCATGTCGCGCTGACACAATTATCTTGTAGGAATTGTGTACATTTTCCCATTTTTATACCTACTCACAGTCGTACCATGTCAGATCGATTACTTACAGGATGAATACGTTTGTGCACCCCTGAGTGCGTTCTGGCTATGGATGTGGTTAATTTCTGTACTACGTAGACGGAGTCAAATGTAGCAGAATATTTCTGAATTGAGTCAACTTCCGACTTAGGCGTAATATTTTATTTCGATTGTTTGTATGTTTGTGAGATTGAGAAGCCAGAAAGATAGGAAAGTTAAATATCTGTATTTTAAATTAATTTTCACATCATTATACACTCATTTAAAGCAATATTTTACCCTACATTTTATTAAACATAAATATTTATCAACAGCGATATCTACGTCATTTCCGTATGCAATGCTATTGGCTGAATTGAGAAGCTTTCCGTTGACATTCATACGTGCGGTGAACAGCATCCTCCATTTGGCCGTATGTTCTTCGTCGAGTAGGGACTACCTTCCTGGGTTTGTAAAGGTAACTGTTGAATTTCCATTTTATTCAACTGATTCGCATACTTGTTTCATTTATCAGGTGGAGTTGCAATATTTTTCAATCTAAAATTAGTTTAAATTTGATACGATAAACAAACAAATTTCCATTACAGTAAGTTCAATTAACATCTTTCAAACTAATGAATTATTGAGAGATTAAAGAAGTGAAATTATTAAAATTTTATATTAAATGATTAATCAGTAAAATAAAATTGTCTTTACTTGCAGTAACTTTTAGACTTCTATTTTGTCATTAGAAAAGAATATAGGTGTGCGGTTTTTTACTAGACCAATGGAAAATTGTGTTGTTGATTTCAAATAATTTTAAAATAAATTCTAAATTCCCTGTTTGTTCAGCTACATTTTTTTGCAACCATATAAGCGTTGTAGACCTAGTTGGACTGACAGAAAACGAACGCATAATGAATACTTTAATGAAAAATATTTATGTTCTACAATTCATAGTGTTCGGGTAATATTCTGCTATATAATATGTTAATCATGTTGATTCGACAGTACGACGCATAAAAATTACAAAACACGTAAATTAACGCAGAGATTCATGAGATTTAACTTGTCTAAATGATAACGGGATTTGGTCACGTTTCAGCTTGGTTTATAAAATGGCCGCCATTTTGTATCAATGGTGGAAGTGCAGTAAAAAATGTCGGAAAATGTTGATGTAGCCCGTAGAATATAATTTGGTGAAAGTATTGTGAATGTTAGGTATTTTGTGTTTGTGTTGGGTAAAATTAATCGTATTACCAGTATTTGGAGATTTACTAATCTGTAAGAAAACTAATTGGTGATGGTGAAAGTATAGCATGCTGCACTTCTCCATTACCAAAATTTAGCTGAAGTTTTTAGTGAAAGATATGACTGTTGGCCTTTTTTTTTCATCATTGTTAGATCTCATACAATTAACTGTCACCGAGTACGACTTGACAAAATTTTGTGAATTTTTAGAATTTATTCAAAATTCTCGCTTAAAGATTTCCACTTAAAAATTAAAAAAAATTGGTTAAATTTTACTTTGTATATTCCAGACCGAAAAGCATTGCCCCATTTGAAGCACAAAAGGAGGACGAATGTAGCTTTTAAATTTACTCAGTTTAAATGGTGTAGAGAATATTTTAATTGCGGCAAAATTATTGCAAAAATGCATTTGACTATTCCAGGCATATTTCTAAGGAGTACTGAACATTTCTCGTTCTCGATAGGTAATAGGAAGTGGAAACCATAAATCTTGGTAAAATTCTAGGGCTTACAGATACTATCTTGCCATATAGGAGAGCGTGAGAAACTAAATATATTATAATTAGAGATTGAAATAAATTAGGAAGTTACGATCACGTCTATCGAAAAAGTAGTCTGTCAAACGTGTTGTAGATAATCTTTTGAGAAACTCTCGTACCTGAAGGAAGGCTTCAGGAAATATTTAGTGGACAAATTTCTCACGTATCTGAGTCTGTCGGCTTCTCCACTTGTATTTAAAAAATATATATAGCAAGGACCATGAATCACAATTCTCTGGTCTTACTCATCTTGATCCACTCACAAGCGAATTTTCCTCCTTTTAGGTTTGCTGGTGTTTTGGTTTTGAACTTCCCATCGCCTCATGAAGCCGAGAATAATTGAGACATAGAGAATTGTCCTGCGTCATTCTGTTCGAAGGTATGTGTTGAAGTTGCATATTTCTAAGTAATATAGTCTAGTGGCAGGTCTTGGTTGTGCAGAAATTAGGGTGTGGTGGCCCTGTAAGTACTCTGAAATTTAATCCTGAGAACCTTTCATTATATGCTGATCCATGACTTCGTTACGAGGTGAGAATTTGTGGATCTTTGAATGCAATCAGGCGTTGGTTTGAATATATCCGCAATCCCTAAATTCTATGAAGTTAGAGTGCCAAGAGTAAATTAGTTGTAATTCGTAACCACTTCCTCGCTAGATAATGAAATTGAGTAATTTAACGAAGAAATCACAGTGAAATTCTGTAATCCGGACAAAGACTTCAGCCGATAGCTTCAGCATGGATACGGAGAGTACAAGAACGAAGAGCTTAGGTAACAGATGGCTCTGCATTCAAAAAGTCTTGTCATTTGCTCATCTCTATAGTTTGTTCACGTTAACTCAGACATTACAAACATAGGCTACTTATGAAATTGTAAATATAATTTAATTATTGGAGAAGGTAGCATTCAAAACAGCGACACTGCCTCTATTTCGAAACGATAGGACGTGAACATATTGAAAAGTGGAGACTGCTGAAAAATGAGAACGAAAATTTCCCTAACTTATAGTGTTAAGACGTTCAAACCGGTTTATAATTAAGAAAATATTTTGTAAAAAAAGGATGTTATAAAATTAAATACTACATATTAAAACTTGCCTTAGGAAAACTAATCCATGTTAAAACAAAAGTCAGTGGATTCAAAAATAACGTAGGTCTAAGTTATGACCAGGCTAACTACATTACAATTACATTGAAATAACCAATATAACTTTACCCCTCACCACAAAGTGTATAAAGTGGAATTGACCAGAAGTGACGCAAACTAATTGCACATGTCGTGAAGCTCGATACAATGAATGTCTTAGCGATAGTTGCAGGCTCAGACATCAGGAGCAAGAAACTAATGCAGGTATGCCAGCCTGTAAGGTTTTCATTGCTTCTGCCAGCGGTAATAATTATGATTTGCTGTCATACTAGGATAGGGACCGATGGCGGGCTTATGTGAGGGCGGCAATGAACCTTCGGTTTCCTTAAAAGCCATTTGTAAGTAAGTCATACTATAGAACGATTTTGGTGGGTCTCTAAATGAGGTAAAATTCTAGTTTTTACTTTTTGAGGATATTTCGTATTGGAATAAAAAAAATAGCTTGAACAGATAAATGAGATGCACTAAAATGTAATTGAGAATGAATTTGACAATTTGAAATGCAATTCGTGATATGTATTATACACAGTAATGTTTTCGTTCACAGCATACATCTACTTCAAGTAATTTCCGTCTACAAGTGACTGGCTGAAATACGCGGCTTACCAATACTGCACGTGGCTGAAATATGGCATTAGTCCAATATACCAGTGGAGCAGATCTGTGGTCCTGAGTTCAGTAAGGTAAGTGACCTGAATCTTCTTTAGCGACGTTTCGAGTATTTGACTTAAAATTACAAAATCATAATGAAGATTGCTCTTCCCAAAGTAAAATGCCACAATATAATTTATATTGTAACAGAAAATTAAGATCCTAACACTTCTTCGGTTCCACAGCTGTGGAGAGGGCCCAGGTTCAAATCCTGGTTGGGACATTTTACCTGGTTGAATCTTTCTCCGGGGTTTTCCATAAACACATTAAGAGCAAATTCTTGGTGACTTTCGGCATTGGACCCTGGACTCATTTCGCTGGAATTACAGTCATTTCACTCAGAGTCTAAACAATAGCAGCTAGAAAGACTTCGTAAAATAAACCTATAAAAAATTCCTCGGTGAATGCGTCACTACCAAGCAGGACACACGCCTCTGACAGAAAGACTCTCCTCTGACTTCTGGTACGTCCTTCTCACCTTACATACAGAAGACGTTGGGACGATGAGGCTAAGCCTCTAACAATGGGGATACGAGCCCCTGACTTGGGAGCTATGCGCCCTCTACCCTGTTTGCGCAAGTGCGTCAACGATCTGTGGGGACTATGTAGCGCCTCTGGGCCTAGGGCCTCAGTCACCGGGTAAGCGCTTCTGATACCCAGGAGAATCGCTTCTAACACCCAGAACAGGCGTGTGGCATCAGGGACATGACCCTCTGGCATCAGGCACATGGTCCTCTGGCATCTGGCACATGGCCATCTGGCACATGGCCCTCTGGCATCTGGCACATGGCCCTCTGACATCAGGCACATGGCCCTCTGGCATCAGGCACATGGCCCTCTGGCATCAGGCACATGGCCCTCTGGCATCAGGCACATGGCCCTCTGGCATCTGGCACATGGCCCTCCGGCATCAGGCACATGGCCCTCTGGCATCTGGCACATGGCCCTCTGGCATCTGGCACATGGCCCTCTGGCACATAGCTCCACCCCTGGCTCTTCTGATGCAAGCGACTCTGACATGGTGCACGCGACTCTGACCTCTTGTACATTCGCCTCAACTACGCATGTCACACGTCAGTAACCTTGGGGCAACCCGTTTCTGACGTTGGTGCTAAGAGCCCCTACGCGTCATTGATCGTACGTCTGTGAACAATTGACTTTTGGACTACACGATATTGCCCTTTCAGCCAAAGCCTCTAGCATCATATCTGTGTGTTGCTGACCCTAGCCTTCCACTTAATGTCTTCACACTCCAGTCTTGCCAGCTATCTTGGCGTATTACGATCACAGATAATGTTAAAATGTTTCGATTCCATATTATGTCTTGCCTCTGATTTCCTCTTTGAATTGTCTAAGATATTGTCACTACTTTTCGTGCGTATTACGAAAAGCTTCACTGAATACTGTTCAGCTGGCTGATACAAAGCAGTTAATAATTTGTAATGTTGTAGTAGGACCTAGTATTCGTTAATATTTCTCTTTCAGTGGTCAAGTGAACATAAAAGTTAAGATGATGTGGATATTCATAAGTAGACTCTCATAACCAGAGCTAGGAACTTTGTACAGATTTCGTTATTCAGGGGGCGAACAGCCAGGAAATCGGCATACAAAACGGGCATCCTGCGCGACCAACTGTCCCCTTGGAGTGCATTACATTTCCACACCCACTTTATTATATTTGTATCATTCCCTGAGTATTACTTGCATCTTTCTCATCCTTTTCCACTATTTCCCTACAGTCTTTTCTGTCACCATCACCATTTTTACTTTCTAAATTTTGTTACTCATGCATACCATTTCCACTTTATCACTTAATTATGTTTCGTCACTCATGCACCAACCTCTATCCGAACATGACGTTTTCGAACTCAAACGAATGAAGTAATGTAACAAAGTCCAAAGCTTAAATTTTCAAACAAAATTATGAAATCATTTAATATTTATATATCCCTGTATCAAAAGCGTTTAATTATAGATCAATAAAATGAGAAGACAGCGTTGCCGTTGACTATAGATGTAGTTTATTTTATAGAAACTACCTGTTTATTTATTGCTCTAGAATATTTATAATAATCGTGATGTATTTTTATCTGTAATTTATGGCTAAGGCTTTTCGACATGCTTCGAGTAATAGCAAACAAGGGAAACTAAATAAAAACTTAAATCTTATTGAATTGCTACCCGTATTTTTAAATAAGCTTTTTTGAGCGCGATGAATTGGAAATAGAAAACAGAAGCCTACCTATATTAACATGGGTGTCGAGAAAATTAGGTCAATTATCAAATTTTCTCATTTTGAATGTACCTGAAAAATTGTTTCAACAGTTTACACTCATCAATGGCAAAGTGCAGTAGACTGGCCAGAAAAGTTTTTTTTTTTTTGTGGCAAGTAAAGACTAATGTGGTGAAAGATTTGAATGTCTATGACTAGTAAATATGTTGTCAGGAGTATTGAAGATTATTTTGTAAACAGATTTTGAATATTAGCAGAGTTAGTTGTGAATGTGTCCCATATATGTGTCGTAATTATATATTTAATAGAGTTCCTGGAATTGGTATTGCTTGTGATGGTAGTGGCAGTGGTAATGATGGTGAAAGATAGACCTATATGTTATACTGCACTTTCACATTATGAAATGTGAACTTGAAAACTTAAATATGTATGCATCAATTAAGTTCTGGTTTAAGGATGACTATGAACACACTTATATTTTATAGGAAGGACATAAATAAATGTAATTGTCGTGAAAATATATTCTGAAATGTTAAAAGTACAAGATTTTCTTGAATTTCAATTTAAAATTGCCACCAACCAGTCTCGATTTTCCCATTAGACAACATATTAATTGAAAGTGTAGGAAGACTTGAACGCAAATTAAATCAATAAATTACGGGTTTGTGGTCGATATAGACGAAAACTTGTACATAAAAATTTAGTATACAAATTAAAATTTTCCGAATTTGTTGGATCTTGGCGTTAATAATTTTCAGAACTGTTAATAATGATACCGCTCCAAAGATTAGATGTGAAGAGTTGTATTTCATATACTTACTGGCTTTTAAAGAACCCGGTGGTTCATTGTCGCCCTCACATAATCTCGCAAAATTAATCCAGTCTGTATCATCATATCCCACCTCCATCAAATCCAATTAAATATCACCCATCTACGTTTCGGGCTCCCCAAACGTCTTTATCCCTCCGGCCTTACAACTAACACTCTATATGCATTTCTGAATTCGCCCATACGTGTTACATGCCCTGCCCATCTCAAACGTCTGGATTTAATATTCCTAATAATGTCAGGTGAAGAATACAATGCGTGCAGTTCTGTGTTGTGTAACTTTCTCCATTCTCCTGTAACTTCATCCCTCTTAGCCCCAAATATTTTTCGAAGCACCTTATTCTCAAACACCCTTAACCTATGTTCCTCTCTCAAAGTGAGAGTCCAAATTTCACAACCATACAGAACAACCGGTAATATTACTGTTTTATAAATTCTAACTTTCAGATTTTTTGACAGCAGACTAGATGACAAAAGCATCCCAACCGAATAATAACGGGCATTTCCCATATTTATTCTGCGTTTAATTTCCTCCCGACTATCATTTATATTTGTTACTGTTGCTCTCAAGTATTTGAATTTTTCTAGCTCATCAAAGGATAAATTTCCAATTTTTACTTTCCCATTTTGTACAATATTCTCGTCACGAGACAAAATCTATACTTTCTCTTTTCGGTATTTACTTCCAAACCTCTTTCTTTACTTGCTTCAAGTAAAATTCCCGTATTTTCCCTAATAGTTTGTGGATTTACTCCTAACATATTCACGTCATACCTAGACAAGCAGCTGATGTAACCCGTTCAGTTCCAAATCCGCTCTGTTATCCTGAACTTTCCTAATGGCATACTCTAGAGCAAAGTTAAAAAGTAAAGGTGATAGTGCACTTTCGTGTGTGTGTGTGTGTGTGTATGTGTATGTGTGTGTGTATGTGTGTTCATTAAGCGTTACTATATTCCTAGCATAAATTCTGATGTTA
>NC_091120.1:38933207-38958207 GCF_040183065.1 Periplaneta americana | reverse complement strand
TGTAACATAAAATATAAAATATACAGGGAAACTTTAGCTCACCCCTCAAGGAGTAGAACTCGTGCTCAGGGGCGAATTCCTGAATTGAAATTAATAATTATACAATACAATTTTCAATTATAGTATATAAATTTAAATTTGCAATTTTTCAATTTTTATAAAATCCATACATAACTTTTTAAATTTAATACTAGAACTATTCGAATTGACAAGATTAGGATATTTAAATATAAATTTGTTATATATTCTTGGGCCTAAATTACTACTATGATTAAATACTGTAACAGTGTTGCATTTTGGTTCAAACAATCTTAAATAATTCATACCTTTTGTTTCATAACTATGAGAATACAATTCAAAATTATTTCGATTTTTATGTATGAATTTTATTAATACAATATAATAAATTTGTTTTACGTTAAGTACATTAAAGTCTAGAAACAAATTTTGAGATGGAAAATCAATAGGTTTATGAAGACATATTTTAATTATTTTCTTCTGTAATAAATAAAGTGGATTAAAATTGGTACAATTGAAATGGTAGGCCTACATATGAATAGATACCCGAAATGAGCATATGCTCGTGCTCGGGTACAGTCCAGTAGAGTCTACATAAATTTTACAAATTTTATGGGATGCCACTTGTTATAACACCTTCGCTTCTTCTTATTTGCCCAAAACTTCCAAACTCGCTGGGTCAGCCGCTGCATCTGCTGTTACAATTAAACGCAATAAGTATCTCGAACTTCTGGATAGATATAATTTTGTCCTTTTGGCCATAGAATCTATGGGCCCATGGTGTTCCGAGGCGAAGTTGTTAACTTCTGATATCGGCAAGTATTTATCAGCACTTAACGGTGACTCTCACTCTACGGCTTTCCTCCGCCAAAGAATTAGTATTGCCATTCAACGAGGGAACGCTATAAGTGTTATGGGGACTTTTACAGAATCTAAATCGTTGGAAGTAATATTTTATTTCGTGTAGAGCTGTAGACAGTTTTTCGCATCCTTTAGTTTTGTTACTAATTTCTAGTTTGTTTAAAAAAATTACAAATATCAATACTAATGTTGATGACAGAAATAAAAGTAACAATAATAATAATAATAATAATAATAATAATAATAATAATAATAATAATAATAACCGTGATGGAGATAATACAAAGATAGTAATACAAATTAATAAATAAATAATAATAATAATAATAATAATAAAACAAAATATTAATAGTAATAAAAATAAATACTAAGACTGATAAAATAAAATATAAAACCACTTAACGAGAGTTAACACAACTTAAACAAGCATATTATAAAAACGAGAACTCTGAGTACAGCAGTAAATGATATTCTGTTGTGCTACTGGAGCTAAATGACAGCTGTGAGCAGTATGGAATGAAGATAAATGCTAACAAGACGAAGATCATGGTCATAGAAAGAAAAGTAAAGAAGATAAACTTACGAATTCTAAATGTGGCAGTAGAGCAAGTGGACAGCTTCAAATACTTGGGGTGTACTAATATGAGCCGTTCAGAGCAGAAGTGGTGTAAGTCAAAAATGGGTAATGAGGGTTAAAGTAAACATTCTGTAAAATACAGCGCAAAGTAGCAATTAATATTCAATTTATTTAAACTATTAGTAGTCAGTGGGTAGCACGAAGGACATATTAATTGCTACTTTGCGCTGTATTTTACAGAATTTTTACTTTAAACCTCATTACCCAATTTTGACTTGCATCACTTTTGCTCTGAACGGCTCATATGCGGTAACATGAGCTGCTGCCAAGAAGTCAAAAGGAGATTAACAATGAAAGAGGAAGCTTTTAATAGAAAAGGGAGCATCTTCTGCGGACCTCTGGAGAAAGAAGTAAGGAAGAGACTAGTGAAGTGCGTTGTATGGACTGTAGTATTGTATGGGGCAGAAACATGGACATTACGACGAAGCGAAGAGAAGCGACTAGAAGCATTTGAAATGTGGATATGGAGAAGGATGGAGCGTGTGAAACGGACAGACAGAATAAGAAACGAAGCTGTATTGGAAAGAGTGGATGAAGAAAGAATGGTGCTGAAACTGATCAGATAGAGGAAAAGAGTTGTCTGGGTCACTGGTTGAGAAGAAACTGCCTTCTGAAGGATAGAATGGAAGGAACGGTGAACGGGAGAAGAGTCGGGGCAGAAGAAGATATTAGATGATAGACGACATTAAGATATATGGGTCATATGAAGAGACAACGAAAAAGGCAGAAAATAGGAAAGACTGGAGAATGCTGAGTTTACATGAATGAATGAAATGTATATCAGTAATATAAATTACGAGCAGTGCTTTTTTTCTAGAAAAAAGTTTACCGGAACTCTATCACTCGATCACATTATACAACAAAAACGTAGGTTTAAAAATATTCGGCCTGCATACCTCATACTGCAATAAGTTCCAAACGGAGCTCATCGATTTTAAGCATAACGGAAATTTTGCGATTTCGAGCTATAGTTTCAGGATCAATAACGGAAGATGGCAGCACTAGATTGCATAAGTCAGAGTCCGTGGATATCCAGAGTACCGCAATCGTTTGAGCCGGCAAATGCCGACAAATCCGCCATTGTTAGTCCAGCGCGCGCTATGCAGTATACAGTTGCATAGGGAAAGAATGTAATTTAAATGCGAAAAAATGCACTGCTACTGTGTTCAGAACTGTTCACAGAGAACACAAAAAAGCGCACATTTGTTTTCTCTGTGACAAGGTGAAAGAAATAAGGAAAAAGGAAAGAAGTGACTATAAATATGAAAAGGAACGATCCGCTACCTAAGCGAGCATACATTGTGAGATTAATGAATGACTGTATTTTGATATTTATTTTTTTCAAAATTTGGGCCCCAAAATATTTTTATAAAACTAATCTAGAATTTAAGTTGATTCAGCAATGATATTTCTACATAAGACAAATGAAAGTCACGTACCAATTAGTATCAGTGTCAAATTTTTACCATCTTCTCCCTTTCAAATCAAGCATTTCTGAATTTGATCCTATTTGCTATTTGTAAGAATGACAAAATATATTTGTGAATTTCTGAATTTATTCTTGACACAAGATTATATTGTTTGGCTCGATTAGAAAATACAAAGACCGTAGAAACTAGAAACCCTATTAAGGTTAGACTGATGTGAAATTTCAATTTTCTAAACTATTCTAAGTAGATCTTTGAAATTTTGTACTTTTAATTTGTAATTTTAAATTGTGCAAATTTAGGTTTTCAAAAATTGCTACTATTTTGGCCAGAATTTTTGTCTACATACGTGTCAGACCTTCAGAAACGAAACTTACTATACAGTTTTCCTCTTTATTTTACTAAAAAATAATTAAACCTATTTAATGCACTAAAAGTGTAAAAACAGAAAAATTCAACTCGAGCGTAAAAAACTTAATATTAAAAAATACCTCTTCTGGCTGATATGCATATAGATATAATCAGGCAGTACATCTCACTTGACGATATGTGTCAGAGGAGGACAATTGTTTGTAAGTATCTGAAGTGTGATTAGTGGAATATGTAGCTAATCAGCGAAGTATGCATTGGAAGGGGAAAGAAACTTGCCACCCTACCCCATTATCTCCTGGCCTAGTTTTTTCATGAGTGATGCCTTATT
This sequence comes from Periplaneta americana, assembly GCF_040183065.1. Lineage (NCBI taxonomy): Eukaryota > Metazoa > Arthropoda > Insecta > Blattodea > Blattidae > Periplaneta > Periplaneta americana. Next base: position 38,954,564 of record NC_091120.1, on the reverse strand, counting down.
GGTGGTACTTATGAGGTTCAAATCTGTCTTCGGACAATTGACTAAACAACAAGAACAACAACAAAAAAATGAGTGTTAGGTATAATACTGATAGTAAGTTTTGTTAAGAACATATTCAAAAACCTCTACAAAAAATCATACATGTAGTACAGGATCAGTAGAAAGAGTAGCATTTTTAGCAATGCAAAATTTACAAAATATTAAAGTCGAGAAAATTGACTTCAAAAGTTTGGGATAATAATAATGAACCAGGTCTCTGTCGTTTTTATTTTCTAGGCATTTTGAAACATTTAGAACTAGCTATGTTATATACAGAACTTATCCTTATATAACTTACACTACCACGCTGTGCACACCTAACCTACACTAGTAAATAAAGATGACTAAAAAAATTATGTAATCTTATGAAAACACTATAATAGATAAATATTATTTACAAATCACTATGGACTATAGACACTATTATAACACTAACAATAAAACTGTTAGAAACTTGCAAATATTTCTTCTATCACAAACAAAAACCAAGCATGGAAAACACGTTGTTATGGCTACTAGCAACAAGTGGAATTTTCCTTTAGATAAGAGTTGTGCTCTCCTTTGTAACTGAATATCTTTTAAAGGAAAGCAGCCTTTGAAGTAGGTCTAACACCTGTTGGATTCTATGAAGAAATATTTCGAGAAGTCAAGAAGCTACACTGGCTCAATCGGAAATCTAATATAATAAATAATGTATGAAATATAGCGTAATTTCCAAAATGGTCGCAGAATTCAGAGTGGGGGTCGTGGACGGAGAATTTAAATTAACAGTTAGAGCTCGCAGCCTTTTAAAAATGTGACCCTAAACAGCTTGTAGACCGTTCGTATGATCATGAAAATTGGCAGAGGGCATCTTTAGACCATAAATGAATTTTTAAAGATAAAAACAAAGAAACGATTTTTTTTACCAAAAATGACAAAATCTCACATCAGTGTATCCTTGGGGACATTATAATGAAATTACTAACATCCATACTTTTAAAGCTAAACTCACAAAATGTTTATCACTAGTATATCTGGTTGATAATAACACATGTACAAACTTTCGTCTCTCTCTAGATAAGTGGTTTGCACTTTATTAATAACTTAATTATATAGTGTATTGCTTAATGCAAAAAGTCCCTTGCGTCACAATTTACAACATTTTTCATTGATATTCACTTATAAGATTCTTTATATAATTTGGAACAAACATTGCTATTGGAATTTTCTGTACAGCGAATGGGTAAATTACTAGGAATTTTTATGACTATTAATTTTTTTTATTTACTAAAAAATTCTAGCAATTTACTTATTAATTTTACAACAAAACCTTATAGTAAGCTTTGATTCCATGTATGTAAGAAGCCATGTAAGTGAAAATCACTTAAGAATAATGTCAATTGTAGTGCAAGCGACTTTTTATATAAAGCGGTTCAATATTTTAATAAAATAATTAATAAAATGCAAACCACGTATCATAGGCGGATGCAATTTTGTACAGTTGTCACTAATAAGCAGATATACCAGTGATCAAAATTTGGTGAATCTAGCTTCGTAAGTATAGTAGTTATTGGTTTCACTGTTGTGAACTCTTAAAACTAATAAACTTCGAGAAATTTCAGTATAGTGTGTCCTTATATGCGGAAGCCGGAGAGTTTGCACGAGGAATGCAGTTGGAAATGTTTAGATTTATTGTTATTTTATTTGCAAAATTGTTGTTTTCATTTGTTACTTGTAATTTATTAAGTTCATTCTGCTGTGATGTTTATGAAGGAGTATATTGAACACTTAAATGCGTATTTATGCTGTAATAATTATTAAATGAAGTTTTTATACATTAGTATGTTGACTGATAATAATGTTCTATAATGTGAGAAGATCCTTTAGACGTTTTTGCCCTTCAAATTAAAAATATCTGAGTTTCACTTTAAATATTCCTATCCCTAGCGTGTTGAAAAGGACTAACAATGGCGGCCGACTCGGTGATTGCGCTACTCTGTATATCCACGGACTCTGGCATAAGTTACTCTTACACCAACGATAATAATGAGAAAATGTAAACTCTTGGACTCGGCAGTGGCGGCAATTTTAATTTTCAATTTCGCTTATAAAATATATCTCGTTGGAATTTGTAATAGCAAAAAGTTTACCGGAACTCGTTCCGGATCGTTCCGGCTGAAAAAAAAAGCGCTGATTACAAGTAAATTATTTTTTATGAAAACCAGCAATGTGCTGTAACAAGTAAGAAGAAGCCTCTGCTTTCGACATCGATGTATGAACGTGAATGAAATTAGCCAATATAACGGTGAATACTGTAGTAGCAAAATCAGTCACCAGGGAAATTGTTACAGCCTTATTTTCAGAGTCGCTTGAAGAGGTCAGAGTTCCGTGGAGTGCGAAAACAGTCTCTACACTCGTTTTCTAGCACTCTCGACAAGTTTGATCCTGCGTGTTGGTGGCCACTTGACCTTTCGAAAGTGATATGAGGAAAGTATTCTCATTTGCCTGATCGTGGTCGTGCGGTCTTCGTTCTCATTACCAAGTGCATCGCTTCTCCATTACCTCGACAGCAGTTTGCTTATCTATCGCATGCTTTAACGCATCGCTTGCATCCAATCGGGTTCTTCCTTACAAGAAGTGCGAGTACAGGCGTCATGGTGACGATACGGTATTGTACTCACGTTAAAGACAGAGTGTCCAAAGAAAACCTCCGTGGTTATAAAGTAGTAATGTGCGTTACAAGAGCGGTATGTTGAAGTTTTCATGTTCGAGGAAAAGTTTGAAAAAGCGAAACGTAGTTGAGCTTTTTTAATTTCCGAGAATTGAAAGAGAACATACTGCTCGTATATGGTACATTATTTTGTGCGAAGATCGTTTATTACATACCTGAAAGAGGAATTTCTAATTAGTTGCAATGAAATCTCCATCTTGGTTTCTGTTCAATGACGGCAAATTTGCAAAACAAAAATATCTATCTTCGACATTGTTGTTTTAAAATGTTTACTATACTCCAGCAGGCCGTGATATATGTCTGTCTTTTTTTTCCCCCCAGTCTATGTTGAATCTGGAATCTTGTTGATTTTTTCACGGCATCCTTAATGTTACTTGCATCACGAATGCAGCAATTTTAGTGGAGTTGTAGAGTTTACTTAATTTTTGCACATATTTAAAAACAATAATTAACAGTGCAATTTAGGTGAAATTGCAGTGGTAAGTTTCCAATTTATAGTTATTATTATACTGAACGTCTCTAAAAATAATATGTTAAAAGCCTAAAGCAGTAAAATCAATATGTCACTTAAGCGGAAAGAAGAGGGAAATTGTTATATGTGTTAGGTTGGGAACACTGAATGTGGAATTTTAGACTTTCCGCGGATTGGTTTTGTGCGGAAACCAAGCAAATACGCACGATGTCGCACAAATATATATATATATATATATACATATATATCGGTAGTCGTATGTAAATGAAAATGATGACAATATAACAGCGTTTCTCAAACTATGGTCCGCAGACCACCTGTGGTCCTCGAGGTCTGCCTTTGTGGTCCTTCAAAAAAATACAGAAGAAAAAATACAATTCAAACGAATTGCGTATCACACTATAACTTAAAATCTCAGAGTCTGGAAATGACATATGGCAATCGAATTTCACTTGTTCTCCCAGTACTGCATTTTATGAATTTTATTACCCTACCCGTCTATCGACTTCCCATTCTATTCTCAGCAGCAAAAGAGGGATTTAAAGCACTATACACGTGGTGTTTCTCGACATCTTTTCCCTGCACATCTGGCGCCGCGCCTGAAACCCAACCAGGGATCACCCGAATTCATAACAGAGGACCAAAGTACCGAACCTTAATTCAATTTTAAAATATAAGTCTACTGGCATTAAAATATGCTACGAAAATGATAAATTTGCTTTCGAAGGGAACAAGAGTAAGGTGGTTCGCAGAACAGTTCTGATTTTAAAAAGTAGTTCCCACTTAAAAAAGTTTGAGAAACGCTGCAATAAAATATAAGATGAATGTTTATTTTGTTCAGTCTAAATGACTTATCAGTATTTAAAAAAAAACATCAATAAAATTTATAAATATAAATACTCATTGAAGTTAAGGTTAAAATAATCCCAATGTTTTCGCCCCTTGTCATCTTCAGGCATTTGACCAAACAACATCAAGTAATATATAAATTTATAGTAAATGAAATGACTGTTGAATGAATACATTAATCAATCTTAAAACTAACATATTAAAATCGTGTGTAAAAAATGAAATGATAAACCACAGTTGGATTAATTATTGTTTGATATGTGTAATAGTCGAACAACCATCCTCATCTCTACATCAATTTAAGATAATAATTAAAACAACCATAGAATACAATGGTTAACCTGCAGTCATTAAATGGATTGAAATTGTATAAAATATTATCTTGTCATAAAAAAATTAATTACTTCTAAAAATGTCTATTTATGTGTGCCATTGATCGTATAATTTTTTATCAATTACTGGTTTGTGTCGTTATTATTGATACAATTATAAATGTATTAAAATAATAAAATCATCTGGTTCCTAATGATACCAATATTATATTATAGGCTATTGTATATTGACTTATCTGAAAATTATTACTACAATGTTTTCGATGAAAATTATGACATCAAAAAAGCAAGTCAAAAATGTTACAGATACTACTCAATGTGTATTCTGCGTGTCACATAGCAGACACCAAGAAGATATTCTTACTCACTCTTCACGCGCTACAACAGATCTACTGGAATGAACTCCATGGCACCGGAGATACGTTGTCGCAACTCTTGAAGATTCTGAGGTGATAGAGTTTCATAAATTATAATATTTTATCTAACCCCATAAGAAATAGGAGATTACTTGTTTTATTATGGGGAAGGAAACAATAATCACCAATTAGGAACAGGATTCTTTGTTCATAAAAGAATAAAATCAGCAGTAAAAAAGGTCGAATTTATCAGTGACAGGTTATCATATTTAGTACTTAAAGGTAGATGGTGCGACATCATAGTTATAAATGCTCACGCCCCTACAGAAGAGAAAGACGACCATATAAAGAATAGCTTCTATGAGGAATTGGAACATACTTTTGATCAGTTCCCTAGATATCACATGAAAATTTTATTGGGGGATTTCAATGCTAAAGTAGGACGGGAGGATATTTTTAGACCAACTATTGGAAAAGAGAGCCTACACGCAATTAGTAGTGACAATGGAGTTAGATTAGTCAACTTTGCCACATCGAAAAATTTAATTGTCAAAAGTACAACATTCCCCCATAAGGATATACATAAGGTGTTTGAGAATAAGGTGCTTAGGAAAATATTTGGGGCTAAGCGGGATGAAGTTACAGGAGAATGGAGAAAGTTACACAACACAGAACTGCACGCATTGTATTCTTCACCTGACATAATTAGGAACATTAAATCCAGACGTTTGAGATGGGCAGGGCGTGTAGCACGTATGGGCTAATCCAGAAATGCATATAGAGTGTTAGTTGGGAGACCGGAGGGAAAAAGACCTTTAGGGAGGCCGACACGTAGATGGGAGGATAATATTAAAATGGATTTGAGGGAGGTGAGGTATGATGATAGAGACTGGATTAATCTTGCACAGGATAGGGACCGCTGGCGGGCTTATGTGAAGGCGGCAATGAACCTTCGGGTTCCTTAAAAGCCATTTGTAAGTAAGTAAGTAACCCCATAAGAAGTGACAGACATTCCAGTCGGGAGACCTTGGTGGCCACTTTAACGTAACAAACCTCCTACATCTACATTAAGTATTAGATTACATAACTCTGATTGTTTCCTTATACAATGTAAATGTCCGATTATTAAGGAGTCCTCTGAAGCTAAATATTTAGGTATAATTTTCGACAGTCATTTAAAATGGAATCAACATACTAATTACCTTTGTAATAAATTACGTAAAATAATATATTATTTTATTTTATTGAGGATTTACTTGTCAATAAGTTTATTACGCATAATATACTTAACTTTATTTCAATCGGTAATAATGTAAGGAATTTTAGGATGATGTAGCTTATTTAAAACCGATTTTAATCCACTTTATTTACTACAGAAGAAAATAATTAAGATATGTTTTCATAAACCTATTGATTTTCCATTTCAAAAAATGTTTTTAGACTTTAATGTCCTTAAAATAAGACAAATTTATTATAGTGTATTAATAAAATTGATACATAAAAATCGAAATAATTTTGAATTGTATTCTCATAGTTATGAAACAAAAGGTATGACTTCTTTAAGATTGTTTGAACCAAAAAGCAACACTGCTACAGTATTTATTCATAATAGTAATTTAGGCCCAAGAATATATAACAAATTTATATTTAAATATCTTAATCTTGTCAATTCTAATAGTTCTAGTATTAAATTAAAAAGGTTATGTATGGATTTTATAAATAATGAAAAATTCTAAATTTATATTTATATATTCTTATTGTGCAATAGACATAAGACAAATTGTATTATATATTTTTTAATTGAAGGGCTCAGAGCCAAAGGCGACCAACCCACAATTTTATATTGTTCATCATTAAACCTTTTTTTCAAAACTATACATTGTTGTCATAGATTCATGATATTTTTTGTATTTATTCAATGTAGACCAATTAAAATAAATTGTGAAACCAATCATTTTTGTCAGGATCCTCTTAATATCAACTCTTATTTACTCATTTTGTAATTGTGGGTTAGTTACCTTTGGCTCTGAGCCCTTCAATTTATATTCAGGTATCCGCCCCTGAGCACAAGTTCTATTCTTTCAGGGGTGAGCTAAAGTTTCATCTTTTTACATTATATTTTATGTTACAATTATTTATTAGCAAAATACAAATACAATAATATGTTATGGTAAAAATACAAATACTTGCAGAATACGTCTTGCTATCCAAAGTGTCCGATGATCACGAATATTTGCTACACTACAATTATGCAAAAGTAACAACTGGCAAATCCGAACAAACGAAACTCATATTTTCTTCTTATATATTTATAAAGATTTTTGGATATATATTTTCCTCTAAAAATTCAAGGGGTATAATGTGGTATAAGTCACTTATGCATGACCTTAAAATACAAAATGTGTGTTCAAAGGTGGGGCTATGGTGATTCATAGGAGGTCAGATTGTGGGAGTGGGTTTATAATTTGTAACTCGCTTTATAGCTGAGCACACAACAGGTGCGCCTCGCCCACTCATTTTGGAATCCGTGCCGTCTTCAATCACGATGTTTGAACTCCTCTACACCACCGTCATGTCGTCACATATTTCGATTCCTGGAGCTAGAATATCCTGCAGTCATTTCATGAAAAGCGCCGATATAATGCAAGAAATTGGTACTTGACACGGTTGTGGATTTTAAGTGGAGATATTTTAAATGCACGTTAAGAATTGAACAGGGTTAATAAGCTAAGATTCTGCAAGCAATGCAGGCAATTGACCGCGTTCTTCTTTAATATGTTTAGGTTGGCTCGGAAAATAAAGCATCTAACGTCCTAGAAAAAACAATTATCTTTCTTTGCCTTTTCTCAAAGAATCATACTCATGTTTAAGTTTTAATCTAAGTCTATTCTTTAGTCTTTACATCATCGCACACAGACTTGGTTTTTAAGTGACTTCCTCTTTAAAATCAGACCGATACGTAATGTACCAGGACAGAAATGGCATATATAACGTTTGCCATTCCGACACTGACAAAAATTATTGCTGGTAGAGCATAAATAACTGCAGAAAAAAGTCAAATAAAGCTTTCCAAAAAAATGTGTTTTGTGAGTCTGTTCCTTTTTTTAAAGAGAATAAAGTCATTATTTACTTTACCCGATACGTACGCTGAAGTAGTCGTTTGTTACTCTGTTTTATATTGGTATGTGCTGGGCACAAAATCACTGGCATTGTCATTCATATTCAACCAAGATGTAAAAAATAATTTAAGTACTATCAATCTTAAAAACATTGTATTTTACAAATTAAAAATAAATTATAAGAAATAATTAAATTTCATTGGGCATTTTGTTCAGAAGACCGATACTGTCTGTGTAATTTTAGCAATTAATACCGTTTACACTATGTATATTGAGCGCAGGAAGATGTCAGGGGACATTAAAAGTAAAATAAGAACTTGCGCTCCTTTACGACAAATTACAAACATTAAACAAATACAGTACTTCGTCTGATACAGCTAATGTGTTGTAGATAGAGTGTAGTCAAGGTGATCGATGTGTGCACAAGCGGCACGGGAAATAAAGACAATATTTGCAAGATGGCGGCACCCCTCTGTACGAGTGTACCATTGTAGAGCAGCAGAGTGCTGCATTGGAGTTAAATCGCTCGCTTGAACTCGGTCGAATGTCGTATCCTCGAGTGAGATAAGATCGGTCGTGATACGCTCGTAATAATACAAGTTCATCTCACCGACATGTCTTAATCTTGTATGGAAGGCGACAGATAAGATACACATATGTTTTGCTCACACTATAAAAGTAAGGCTTTATTTTCTGCGTTTATGACAAACGTTTAATGGAACAGTCAATGGAACGTACCAAAACAGTAACATGAAGTTATAAATAAAATAGTATGAAAAACTTCGATATACAGTCATTATTGCTAATTAATAATTATTCATTATTTAATTTACCACATATATAATATGATAGGTCCATACATAGTGTTCCGCCTATATACTGCGACAATGTAGAAACGTTTTACAAAATATTATTGATATAGCAGTAGATTAATAACAATATTAGTACAGGGATAACGTCACAGAAAAAATAACAAAACGAATAATCATGCTGCACACCTGTTACAGACGCAAAGATTGATACACTTTTTTTATTAGAGATTATTATTATTATTACTGGAAAACTTGATACGGTTCTTGCATTATCGTGATTGTGTTTCCGTTTATAATAATTACATTTACATCCAATAACATCTATCAGATGTGGAAGAAACAAAATAACTCCTGTGTGTGTGGGGGGGGGGACATTTACCTACAGCATTTATATTACATTTTAAAGCAAGTTTTGTAGTTGTACTATGGAGAGGTTAGTTAAACACTGCAAAGTTTTGAAATGATAAACATCTATGATGTTACTACACAGTTCATCACTGTAACAAGAACGAATGTCTAACGCTCGGCTTACACCGTTCGAGGATTTATCGCTCGCGACAATTTTACCCATCATGCATGTGCGCTACCTATCGGATTATGCTATGAAGTTTTTGGCGCTCGAGCGAAAACGTCCGATGCAGACCTCTGTAGAGCAATAATCCTTTGTGAGATTTAACTGGGGAAAAAAACTTCTGCCAGCAAGAGATACTCGTGAAGAAATGCTGCCCGTATATGTTGAGTATTGCCTGTCATGTCAAGCTGTCTACTGGGTGCAGAATTTCTCTGAAGTGTAGACAAGTATCGAACACCGAATCGGTCGGATGTCACGGAGACAAATGTGCAACAGACAGGGTATGCTAGCCCGTATAGTCAAAGGCGATGAGCCTTGGATGCATCATTAACAACCCGAGACAAAGCGCGAATCAAAGTTCGGATGAAATCGCCAATGGTATACATCTGCATATCTTATTTTTCCATTATTCTATAAAAGTCAAATGTTATCTAGAAATTCAGCAATCTAGAGAGAACTAAATGAAATATCAAATCTTTCATTCATTTCTCATTTGAGAGTTAAGGGACTGAATATGAAGCTGTAAAAAGAGAAATTCCAAGACTATGACGTCACACACTGTATTGCTGTCACTCTCTACCTCCTCCGGGGAGACACTGAAAAAAAGCACGGCCATTAATTACGACAGACACGGACGGAAACACAAAAATAGGTTAGGCGTCCAAGTTCAGAAATGTTTATGGAGGCTTCATACATGAATATTGATCAGTTCCAATATGACTGACTGCGTTACCCACCTTAAGAGTCTTCATTTTTTATAACGGGCATTTCTGGGCGTGAGTTATTTCGCTTGGAAGACAGCGATGAGATGGCAATATAACTACGAAACATTTAAGAAGCTGGCGAATCGTCATCTTATAGTTTTGAACACTATGAACACTAAATTATATAATAATAATAATAATAATAATAATAATAATAATAATAATAATAATAATAATACTTTATTGCCAGAACAAAGATACATATGATTTTTTATATAAGAACTCTCTAGCACCCCCAGAAAGAGTAAGTTACATACTCGTGCTCAGGAGGCATTCCACATAAGTTAATGTTAAGACATTTTATTGAATAACAGAGTAAAAAGTAATAAAATAAAAAAATAAGAAGAAAAAAACACATATCACAATAATTGAACTTTAAATTTTTTCTGTTAACATCGATTTTTTAAATAGATTTTTTTTAAATAAGAAGCATTAGCAAATTGTATGTTTGGGAATTTATCTATTATCATGTTATAAAGCCTTGGACCGAAGTTGCTACTGTGATTATATGCTACAGTTGTAGTACATTTAGGAACTGTCAAGCATATGTTGTCTGATCTTTTGGTTTTATATTTATTTGAATATAAATTAAATAGGGTACAGGTTGGTAATATTGTGATGCGAGTAATATTGTGATAGTTCTTTTTGAGAATTTATTACAGTTTTACTGAGCGAGAAAAGAACTTGTTTTGTGCAGAAACTTGTCCACGAACATTCCCTTAATACGTTGACGCAAAGAAACCGATCTTCTTCTCGCACAGTAAAATTGTAATAGATTCTCAAAAAGAACCGTTACAATGTTACTCATATCACAATATTACCTACCTTTACCCTATGTTTCGGTTTTTATGTAAGGAATTCAGTAATAAATAATTGTCTCCACATTTATTATAATTAGGTTTTCCAAAGTGGAAGATGTTTAGATATTTTTGTATATTTCCTAACGTTAATGAAATCTTAAAAATACGCTGACTATATTTTCTTTGCATAAGAAATGGAATTACTCTCACTTTGAGAGAGGAACAGAGATTGAGAGTTTTTGAGAATAAGGTTCTTAGGAAAATATTTGGGGCTAAAAGGGATGAAGTTACAGGAGAATGGAGAAAGTTCACAACGCAGGGCTGCACGCATTATATCCTTCACCTGACATAATTAGGAACATTAAATCCACACGTTTGAGATGGGCAGGGCATGTAGCACGTATGGGAAAATCCAGAAATGCATATAGAGTGTTAGTTGGGAGGCCAGAGGGAAAAATACCTTTGGGGAGGCCAAGACGTAGATGGGAAGATAATATTTAAATGGATTTGAGGGAGGTGGGATATGATGATAGAGACTGGATTAATCTTGCTCAGGATAGGGACCAATGGCGGGCTTATGTGAGGGCGGCAATGAACCTCCGGGTTCCTTAAAAGCCAGTAAGTAAATAAGTAAGAAATGGAATTGTCTTTATAGTCTTTCAATTCCAATTATTACATTAACGTGTTTGTATAAACAGATAAGTTTAATAATTTAACAATTTAATTGTCTTTGATCTTCGTCTTACGAATAATTTCTTCTTCTTCTTCTATTGTCATTGCAAGAATTGGGTCAAGGACTCTCTGAAAGGCTAACATTGCACTCGTCCATTCATCTCATTTTTTATCAACGAAAGTTTCGAATTCCATATGGTCTCTATTAGAGGACACTTCATGGAACTCTAATGACTGGCACCCGAAATACAGTACTAAATGTATTGCTTCCATTCTTATTTAATGGTATACTCCTGAGTCTCGAGACATTTTCTGTTTTATTTTTAAAGTTCAATATAGTTCTACACTTCGTAAAAGTCACTGAAATGAGAGAAAATATTGAAAAAATTCTGCAGGTTACAGTTAGGGTACAAATGTAGGCATATTATTCTATACTTCGGGTCTCTGCACTTTACATCTAAAGTCATAAATTTTTTACACTTCAAATATAACGTTTACTGTGTAGTAACTTCGAAAGCATGTCCTACTGTGCCGCCTTGGCGTTGAGTTGCTGGTTGCCATTCTCATTTACAAATAGTTGAAACACGCATTGCAATGATTGAACCGATCTTCTTGTGTTTAATGTAAGTCCTAAGATATGTCAGGAGCTTGACAAACACATACAAGAACTGATCGATGACGATTCCACCTAGTAATAATTTTGAGACTAAATGCATGTATGAAGTATAGTATGCTACACTCCAGGACCCAGGAGGTTAAACTACGTTTTCTTCCCTATCTGAGTTTTAATTATTTCACTCTTAGTTTACCTCTTAATATCTCAAAAATTAGTTTTAAAAATCTCATATGTGATCGAAAGTAGACTTCAATGTATTCCATCGCGTTCTGGAACTTATCATCTCTGACGTTTCGAAACTGCATACAGGTTCTTTTATCAGGGCATATAGCTACAGCATGAAGAGTCACCTACTCTGTTGGACTTGTTATATATGGTTACTGTCGTCACCCTGAAACTGTGTAAACACAAAAGTGTATCAATATGGCCACATCCTGTTCGCAAATTCAGCTAATTTCAGATGTTTTGTTGCGCTAATGTGTTCTGTGCTCTGGGTTTACAAATCGGTTTACGTGCGTATTGTACATAGTCGAGAAGCTCAGTGCTAATGAAGTGTTGTTATTTGTAAAAGTTGTTATGTCGGTAAGAAATACATTGAAATAAGAGTGAGGAATTCATGTTGTAGAAGAAAATAAACAGACCTTGATACCTTTGTTCATTTTTGTAACATTTTATAATTATTTCGTTTTCATTTACATTTCTACACATATGGCGTAAACATATAGGGGAGACCCGGGCAAAACGAATAACCCGGGCAAAGAGAATAATGCCTATTTCTTAGAAACGTCAACAGGTAGCGCTTTCTGCTATGTTGGGGAAGAATCCCTAACAGATTTTGCTGCTGGAACTGACTTTTCGTCATTCTAGCTAGTAAGAGAAGAAGTTAGCGTGTGTTTGAAGAAAATTGACTGTTTTCTTTAAATATTTCAAGGTAAGAGAAACATATGTACAACATACAGTACTGCAGAAACTTTTGTCATGTGATAGTAATATATAGGCGATAGAATTATTTCTAAAATGCCGTACTTACGAAGAAGGTTATTGACGTTTATGTTTGTATAACCTTAAATGAAAAGCGAAGTGGCAACACTGGCTTTAATTTTTACTTAAAAAGGTCGTAATGTGTTTTCAGATGGTTTAATTTTTAAAGAGGAAGACGGAGCAAGTCAAATGGTCGGAAGAAGACATGAAGAAAGCACTTGAAGAAATAAAATCTTCCAATCAGTGGTTCTGCTATCTGGCCATACAACCATAATGTGTTTGTTGATGAAGAGTTTGCTCCAGATGAACTTACAGATCGCCCACTTGAGACAGAAATCAGCGAAACGACAGCTGGCTCAGATTTAACAAATTCTGCGGTGCCAGCTTCTTCAGCGGTTGAAGAAACAGTTAATGCTCACTCAGAATCAACCACCTCTGTGATGTTGGCATCTTCAGAGATTGACGAAATATTCAATACATAAATTACACTCATTAACATCGTGTTTATGTGTTGATTTAATGTTATTATCAGTGAATAGAAATGAAATAGAAAGGTGAAAATGTTATAGGGATATTCTCTTTGCCAGGGTTAATTATTCGCTTTGCCCATGTACCCGGATAAAGCGAACAATTAACTATATTTTCTTTCTCAAATCATATCACTCTCCGTAGGTACGAGAAACGAATTGCTGTTTTGTAGATATGTGGACAACATGTGTCACAACCAAAGTCATGAAGTTTTTATTTCGGGAGTACCAAAATATAGCCTGTGGCATTGTTTATTCTTAGCTTATCCGCTTTGCCCGGGTTTCCCCTAGTGCAATATTTTTCTGTTGAAGATTTCATTAAGAGGAACTTTAGATTTTCGACGAAATAAAGAAATATTTACTATCCGAAAGGTCATAATCACAAAAAAAAAAACATTCTTTCAAACATTTGGGATTTTACATCCTTCTTCATAATTATGTCTGAGAGAAGATTCGCAACGAGACATATCTCTAAAGTTTCAGTACCATTTGTAGAAATTTCCTTGCTCCTCTCTGTTAAAAATTAATGGAAAAATGCAATTAACTATCCTTCACACATCTGAGTTTATGCGAAGATATTCCACACTTGAATATTTAAAAGAAACGCTGTTGTGATAAAACCAACATTGAATTAATTCTGAATATGCTCAATCAATTTAAGAGAGCGGTGTATTATAATAATATAATACGATTGAAAGAATTTCAGTTTTGTTCCTTAAATATGAAGAAATTTAATTTTGATCAAAACATTTTTTAAGGTCCTTTCCTCCATCATGCAAGCATGATTCATAGATAACGCAAGTTCAATGCAAAAGGTTCGTTGGTATGCGGCTTCCCTTACAGTACACGTAAGACAGAAAGCATTTTCTGCATTGTGGCAAACAAAGAAATACATAAACAAATAAATAAGTAACTAAATATATAGGTAAATAAATAAATAAAAAAATAAATAAATAAATAATTTAGGAATATGTTCAAATGAGCCTAAATCGGATGGGTTCACATGAAGAGAAAAAATAAATAAATAAATAAATAAATAAATAAATAAATAAATAAGTAAATAAATAAATAAAATAAATAAAGAAATGAGTGAGTGAGTGAGTGAGTGAGTGAGTGAGTGAGTAAATAAATATATTTTTTTAGAAACATGTTCACATGAGCATAAATCTGATCGGTTCATATGAAGATGAAATAAATAAATAAATAAATAAATAAATAAATAAATAAATAAATAAATAAATAAATAAATAAATAAATAAATAAATAAATAAATAAATTTATGGGTACTGTTCTGCCAAATGGCAGATCTTTAACTGCAAACCCAGCATTCTCCAATCTTTCTTTTTCCTCGTATTTTGTCTTTCTCTTAGTCTCCCCATAAGATCCATTTACTGTAATGTCGTCTTTCATCCGATATCTTCTTCTGCCCCGAATTCTTCTCCCGTCCATCATTCCTTCCAGTGCATCCTTCAATAGACAGTTTCTTTTCAGCCTGTAACCCAACCAA
This sequence comes from Periplaneta americana, assembly GCF_040183065.1. Lineage (NCBI taxonomy): Eukaryota > Metazoa > Arthropoda > Insecta > Blattodea > Blattidae > Periplaneta > Periplaneta americana. The sequence continues at coordinate 38,939,434 of NC_091120.1, read as the reverse complement.
TTCCTTTTCCTCTTCCTGATCAGTTTCAGCTTCATTCTTTTTCCACACACTTTTTCTAACACAGTTTAATTTCTTAATCTGTCTGTCCATTTCACACGCTCCATTCTTCTCCATTTCCACATTTCAAATGTTTTTTTTCTTTTCTTCACTTCATCGTAATGTCCATGTTTCTGCTCCATACAATGCCACACTCCACACAAAGCTTTTCACTGTTCTCTTCCTTAGTTATTTTTCCAGAGATCCGGAGATGATGCTTCTTTTTCTATTAAAAGCTTCCTTTTCCATAATAAGTAAATATTGTGTCAAAATAATAAAACGTCGAATAATTATAAAGTTGTTCAGTTTAACGTTAGGCCTATGTTACTTTATAGACACTTTGTATTAGTACTGTAAATAATCAACAGAGACCGGAACTTTGGCAGAATGCCTTTTTAAATGTGTTAAATCTATCTTCATTTTGAAAGTAAATCTGTACGAATTATACCTTTGTGTTTGAAACATCACAGTTTTATGTTCCACTTTTCTGCCTGTTTTAAAATATAAATTACTAATTTACAAAATAAATGATTTTTTTGCCTCTATTTGATTATTTATCTCTTATTAATTAATTTATTATTAAAAATTGCCTACAGGCATATTTTAATTTATTTCTATAACCGCTACAATGAAAGTGACTTGACCGAAAGTATATTAGGCCTATTGTCTTTTAGTCAGTTCATATTCTCTTTGCAACAATGAGTGCTGCCGTGAAAAAATGTATAACAGTAAGCGTTTTAATTATCGCTTGTGTTTATTTGACAAGGCAACAATGAGTGTAGGTCTAACGTCATTTTTAACGGTTATTTTTCTTTCAGTTTTCATTGCGACGTTGTTGTAGCTAGCTAAATATTTCATATCGCAACATATCAGTGCAACCAAACACAAAAATGCACTTTCCAAGGCTCCTAAGAATATTTCCTTGCTTCCAACAGTAATTGCATCATCGGGTCGAAAATCTCAATTTGCATTCGACTTATGTAAAGCTTTTCTTGTTGCCCAAATCCCTTTGTGGAAAGTGCAAGGTTGTGGGTCTAGTACAAGGTTTTTGTAATTGCCTTTTATTGCGTATTTTAGTTATTTATAATGCCTTTTTGCCTGCCTATTTTAATGATTCATAATGCCTAAACTTTCGGTATCAGGTACTCAATAATTACATTACTCCATTCTCGTAAAATATTTTAAAGCTTCAGTAGGTTTACCAATTTGATTTTAAAGTTGCTTTTAAAGTAAAAAGAGAAAAACATGTACAGCTATTAGTCTGTACTTGCATTTTGGTGTCACTAATTTTGAAAGTGTGATAGAATCTATAATTATGTGAATTATGAATTCTCAATACAATATATTCACATGAAGATTCGAGTGATAGATGTGTGTGGCCTTAATCCCATGTGATTCCTGACCCAATAAGCGTGGAAAGTGTTTCTTTATAAGCGAGCAACACATCATGACCTGTGAGAAGAAACCTGGTCTCAGAAGACCACCCAGTCTTTGTTCAAAGTGACGGCGAGGTGGCTCCAACTCAAGGATAAGAAGGTCGCACCGGCTATAACGGACCAGGGGAGAAATGTTAATCTTCATGGAATGCACAAGTTGGCTTCACAGAGTAGTACTAAACACCACTCCTCTATAACTACAATCGACAATTAAAAACTCTTTCACGTTTCAAGCAGTGCTGTAGTTGGGCCGGTATATGAACCAGTACGACGTACCGTCTAAAATAAAAACACCCTGTTACCGTACCGGAAAAAAATATAGACTCGAAAATATATTAATTATGTTTAAATATTGTTTCATAGACTTCTAAATGGACGATGTGAGCTATTTGAAAAAAAAAAAACATTTTAATATCTGGCATAAAAGTAGCGGCTGCTATCTCATATCCTTTGCTTAAACACTTGTCAATTCGTTGTTTCATCGAAAACCATGGTCTGGCACTTCAGGAGTAGTTGTGATTGTTAATTTCAAGCTTGCATACCGCCGTGGTATTTCTATATGGACATAATAAACATACAATATATATATATATATATATATATATATATAACATTTTAAAGTGTTCATACAACTGTGTTATATATATATATATATATATATATATATATATATATATATATAGACTATATATATATACATATATATATTGTATGTTTATTATCTAACCCATGAACACTGTTTAATTGACCTTACAATTGTGATTTTCGTAAGGACATGTTTTCCGTACATTTCACATATCTTGTGTCAATGTGATCATCAGGGGCAGGTATTCATGGAGATTAATTTTTATCATTTGTGTTTTTTAATATTGGTGTCGTTTGAGATTGATTTGTACTCTTGGCGGAGATTAATGGAAATTTTGGAAAAACAATTATTTTGGAATTGGAGTATTAATTCAATATGATTATTACTTTCCAAATAATTAACATTAAATGTTCGTTGGATTCTGGTAAAGGTGCGGTATGGCCAATAGACAATATTTGTTGGATTGAGACTGTATTTAACACACATTCCTTGAAAACGAAAAAAATTGCAGCCCTCAAATTAACACTTTCAAATTATTCTTGAATTCTTCGTCTTTTGAGTTCAATAATATATCATGTAATGTAGCCTACTTGGATATATATATATATATATAGCAAATTGAAGTGAAAAAAAATCCGAAATAAACTCAGAATATGAAATTCGCTATAAAACGATGCAATAGTAATAATTCGTGAATTTGTTCATTTTTCGCTATTAGAACTCTATTTCGCGATTTGTGGCAATTGTTTTATCCGCATATTATTATTATTATTATTATTATTATTATTATTATTATTAATTACAATCACTTAATTCATAAGGATTAGTAAAAATATATTGTATATCTATTATGCCGTGATTTTCGCGATCTCCATAAATACCCGGTTCTGGTGATCATCTTATATCACTGTATTTACAAAAATACTACTTGATGTCGAAGTGAGTAAGATATTAATTACTAAGGCTTAAAGAATTTTAACCTTTATTTATAAATTTGAAGGATATTAGTTTGAGTTAACTTAAAACCTTTGAAAGATGTTTATCGCTAGTGTACATAAAATTAAACTCATAGGGAAATTGATGATAAAAGTATTCCAGTTGGAATAATTTTATTATTATGGAATTGAATATTTCATTTTGGGTCGACTTCTCCCATAATGGGGAAGATTTGGACATAGTATGACAAATATAGGAAATACTTCAAAACCCAACATTTACAATACAAATTTTGCTCCTGAAATATACCTAAATATTTTATAATACTCTTACTCGCGTTTGTCACATGTGAAATTTTCATCGGTGTCATTTTCCACACATGTTTCGTGACTCCATTATTTTTTTGTAAGTTATTCTCCAAAACATCGAACAAAAGTTCTATAGCATTGCCATCTAGTAATACCCACTACACGCAGCACAATAGGTTTTTTTTGTCCAGATTGTTTGATGAAGTAGCTCCCTTCCCCTATACCATACATGGGCACAATTTTCGTTTACGTGAGGCACTCGATTTGAAATAGTTTGTTTACTAGGAGAGGAGACTGCAGAGTAGGATGGGAAATATAAACTGCTGTGATCTGCGTCACCTTATCGTAATCGCTAAGGCGGTCAGTGGCGAATTATTAGGAAAGCTCTTGGTTAACGTGAGAGACTCGAAAAATTTTATTCAATTTGGCAAACTAATTCGGCAGCTTTAATCATAAACCTCTTTACTATTTCTCCAGCATTGAATTGATTTAAATCACAGGCGAGAAATTGCGTAACTAGACAATAATATTCCATCACGTTGTCTACGTTTATTTTCTTGAATATTCTGGCGTTTATCAAGATTACTTAATATATTTGTACGTTCTCGACCTAAAATAATTTCAGAAAATCATATTTCGTTTTCTACGCACATTTGATATTTTTTTTTTTATAAATTTCTTTTGGAAATAATACGTACAGACAACATTTAATTCCTCGTACCTTTTAATGCAGCGTGTTTAAGGTATAATGTCGTATTTAGTATACTATGCAAATGTTAAGATCATAAATTTTCTTCGGAATAGTACGAAAAATAACATTTAATTTGTCTTACCTTCTAATTCAGCATGTTCTTTATGATATAAGGAGTAATGTCGTTGTATATTAAATTTATTAATGCGTAATAGGATTTTCGAGCATAACATACATCGTATGTTCTCCCCTTCTAAACAGCAAAAAAAACTCTTCCTCACATGTCTCATGAAATTATCGTTTTCTAAAGCGTACACACTGCTTTGATAATGCCATTATGCCACCATTGATATTGCTTATGAAACTGATATAGAACCTGCCCACGCCTAGGAGCTGCGTGAGGGAGGAACGGGGACTCTGAAGATGATGTCACTCAGAGCGATAAGCTCTGTGAAGGTCAGTGATCCATTATTTCTCAAGTGAGGCGCAATGCCCATCTCTGCCCTATACGCTGAGCATTAGATGGTTTCCTTCTGCGGGAAACCTTCTTTTCACTGTTTAGTCTCCTTCAGCTGTTTCATATACGAGTAGTTTTCAGTATAGAAGCTGGCAGAGTCCTCACTACATTGTCCAGAGACAAAAGAAGCTGTAGCATGAGTGTCTGCATAAGTGACAGACCCCAAAGAAGTTCAACTTAATGGTAATTCAGAAACGAGTTTTCTTGTTTATTTGTAGAGCGTCGTATTCTTTCTTCAGATCTCCGTTTAATTTTAATTAAGTAATATCATTAGTGATGAAGTTTGTTATCCAACATGCGTAATGTAACCGGTCTCTGGTGAGAAATGTGACTAGATGCGCTATTGTTTCAAACACGTACTGTAAACAATACATGGCAACCCATAAACACATTTAACAAGAAAATCACATGTTCCACATTAAACTGCATTAAGATGCGGTTTATGTTGGTCTGAATTGCGGTTGGAAGACAATGGCGAATTTATTTAACATTTAGTAGTATACTTACATAATAAAAAGTTCGATTTAACCCCAGGCAACGCGGAAAGAAAAAAAGAATGAAAGAAAGAAAGAAAGAAAGAAAGAAAGAAAGAAAGAAAGAAAGAAAGAAAGAAAGAAAGAAAGAAAGAAAGAAAGAAAGAAAAAAGAATGAATGAATATTATTATGGTTTATTTAACGACGCTCGCAACTGCCGAAGTTATAACAGCGTCGCCGGTGTGCCGGAATTTTGTCCCGCAGGAGTTCTTTTACATGTCAGTAAATCTACTGACATTAGCCTGTCACATTTAAGCACATTTAAATGCCATCAATCTGGGCTGAAATCGAACCCGCAACCTCGAGCACAGAAGGCCAGCGCTATATCTACTGCGCTACCCACGTCGAATGAATGAATAAATGAATGAATGGATGAATGAATTAATGAATAAATAAATGAATGAATGAATGAAAGAATGAATTAGAGGAGTAAAAATTAAAATATGTGCGAAAGCGTGTCCTTCCAAGGGAATTTAGAACAGTGAGGAACAAATCTATGTGAGCTCCAAGCCTTGGTCATTTATCTCATTCCATTTTTCGCCGTTATTTTGAAGAATATCCACATTTTAAATGCTTTTATTCACTTCTATTTACTTCGTCGTAATGTCCATATTTCTGCCCAATGCAATGCCACTTCATAAAAAACACTTCACTAGTCTCTTCCTTAGTTCTTTCTCCAAAGGTTCGCTGAAGATGATCCTTTTTCTATTAAAAGCTTTCTTGACCATTGCTATCCTCCTTTTAACTTCCTGGCAGCAACTCATGTTACTGCTTATAGTGCACCACAAGTATTTGGAGATGTATTTGGAGATGCAAGTTTACCTTCTTTACTTTTCTTCCTATGACCATGGTCTTCGTCTTGTTTGCATTTATCTTCATCCCGTACTGTTCATCAGTGGCGATTCCTCCATGAAGGATGTGAGGATGATCCTGCAGTTTAATTTCGTGCCTCTGAGGATAGAACACATTTCAATTACAGATTTTGATGTTCAATGCGTCTCGACGTAATAATTTCCTTTAAGGTTCCACTTTCTGTCCTGATTTGTCGCCACTGCACAGCTCAGAAATAATTTCCGAGGAACCATCCAAATAACTTACAGCAAACGGTTTTTTTCTAGCTGTGAAATTGACGGAGAGGGGCGGGTGCGGAGGGCGGGGTATGACTTGAGTTTAACCGCGTTTG